>NC_084565.2:42300000-42475000 GCF_033978685.3 Nerophis lumbriciformis
TCATTTAAAATGAGCATATTTAAATATTAAAATAATTGCTTGTTTATCAACAACTTTAGCATTTTATTCATTACATTTTGAAGCTCTCAGAAGCCAAGTTATGTTATATTCCTTAATATTTATTTATGCAAGTTTGAAGTATCAATTATCTAAACACGGTTTTGTTTGCATATTTTCAGGATGTAGATATATATATATATATATATATATATATATATATATATATATATATATATATATATATATATATATATATATATATATATATATATATATGTGTATGTATATATATATATATATATATATATATATATATATATATATATGTGTATATATATATATATATATATATATATATATATATATGTGTATATATATATATATATATATATATATATATATATATGTGTGTGTGTATATATATATATATATATACATATGTGTATACCGTATTTTCCGCACTATTAGCCGCACCTAAAAACCACAAATTTTCTCAAAAGCTGACAGTGCGCCTTATAACCCGGTGCGCTTTATATATGGATAAATATTAAGATTCATTTTCATAAAGTTTCGGTCTCGTAACTACGGTAAACAGCCGCCATCTTTTTTCCCGGTAGAACAGGAAGCGCTTCTTCTTCTACGCAAGCAACCGCCAAGGTAAGCACCCGCCCCCATAGAACAGGAAGCGCTTCTTCTTCTACTGTAAGCAACCACCCGCCCGCGTAGAAGAAGAAGAAGCGCGCGGATATTACGTTTCATTTCCTTTGTGTGTTTACATCTGTAAAGACCACAAAATGGCTCCTACTAAGCGACAGGGATCCGGTTCATGAAAAGACGCAATCTCTCCATCCGCACACGGACTACTATTTCACAGCAACTGCCTAAAGACTTTCAAGAAAAGCTGGCTACTTTCCGTGCATATTGTAAAAACAAGATAGCTGAAAAAAAGATCCGGCCAGAGAACATTATCAACATGGACGAGGTTCCACTGACTTTTGATATTCCTGTGAACCGCACTGTGGATACAACGGGAGCACGTACGGTGAATATTCGCACCACAGGGAATGAGAAGTTGTCCTTCACTGTGGTTCTAGCTTGCCATGCTAATGGCCAGAAACTTCCACCCATGGTGATATTCAAAAGGAAGACCTTGCCAAAAGAGACCTTTCCAGCCGGCGTCATCATAAAAGCTAACTCGAAGGGATGGATGAAGAAAAGATGAGCGAGTGGTTAAGGTAAGTTTACGCCAAGAGGCCGGGTGGCTTTTTTCACGCAGCTCCGTCCATGTTGATATACGACTCCATGCGCGCCCACATCACGCTGGTTTTTAAGATATTATTAAAGTTTGACTGACCTATCTGACTGTTTTTTTGACATTCCTTTAGCGCAGTTAGATGCGGCTTACAACACGGGGCGGCTTATAGGTGGACAAAGTTTTGAAATATGCCGTTCATTGAAGGCGCGGCTTATAACCCAGGGCGCCTTATGGTGCGGAAAATACGGTATATATGTATATATATGCATGTGTATATATATATATGTATATGTATGAAATACTTGACTTGGTGAATTCTAGCTGTCAATATACTCCTCCCCTCTTAGCCATGCCCCACCACGCCCCCCCACCCCCCGCCTCCCGAAATCGGAGGTCTCAAGGTTGGCAAGTATGGCGACATAACACATGAAAATTGCATTTTCTCGTTCTTTGAAAACTATGAAAAAAGGCCCTCTGGTGAAAACAATGACTAAAAAGACAAGTCTTTCACTAAGTGGTAATAATTCATATAAATAAATCCAAGGTGGGGTCGCGGGCGCAGCAGCCTAAGCAAAGAAGCCCAGACTTCCTTCTCCCCCGGCCACTTAAGGAATTAAAAGTACCGTATTTTTCGGACTATAAGTCGCAGTTTTTTTCATAGTTTGCGACTTATACTCAGGAGCGACTTATGTGTGAAATGATTACCACATTATCTCATTCACGTAAGAGACTAGACGTATAAGATTTCATGGGATTTAGCGATTAGATTGTTTGGTAAACGTATAGCATGTTCTATATGTTATAGTTACTTGAATGACTCTTACCATAATATGTTACGTTAACATACCAGTTGGTTATTTATGCCTCATATAACGTACTTTTCAGCCTCTTTATTTATTTTAAATTGCCTTTCAAATGTCTATTCTTGCTTGTTGGCTTTTATCAAATAAATTTCCCCAAAATATGCGACTTATATATGTTTTTTTTCCCTTCTTTATTATGCATTTTCAGCCGGTGCGACTTATACTCCAAAAAAATACGGTACATTAAAAAAGAAAGTACATACAATTACGCAATGCTAAGACAAAACAAAAAATAGCTATTGTTGCGTTTTTGGACCAGTTGTTCCTCCCAGGGAATTCAAGTCACAATTCGCTCCCAAGTTCTTTCCGACACTTAAAGCTGAGTTGAAAAAAACCACCAGAGACAGAATAGGTATTTTGTAATATATTTGCAAAGCTTTGCCAATATACATTTTTGATTGAGACCAGTCTACCCATAGAACATTCTATCGATGGTCTGTCTTCCCAACGCCAAAAACCTCTCTTTCCTTCCCCCTCCCTAGCCATAACAAAATGCTAGTCAAAACACAAACCAAAGAACTCAAGGTTAACACACACAGTATACTTGCTGACAGAGCATCAAGAGAAGAAATGGAAAACACGAGCTGTGTTCAAATATGATATAGTACAACTTAAATTCAGTTATATGTAAATATCTGCCTCTGACACTATCTAAATTATAATAAATAATAGATAATATCGATATTATCGGCCGATAAATGCTTTAAAAATGTAATCGGAAATTATCATTTTTTTTAATTATCAGTATCGTTATTTTTATTTTATATTTTTAATTAAATCAACATAAAAAACACAAGATACACTTTCAATTAGTGCACCAACCCAAAAAAAACTCCCTCCCCCATTCATTCACACCAAAAGGGCTGTTTTTATTTATTAATATTGTGGTTCCTACATTATATATCAATATATATCAATACAGTCTGCAAGGGATACAGTCCGTAAGCACACATGATTGTGGTCCACTAATAGTACTAACCTTTAACACTTAATTAGGGCCCGCATGGCCCATTGTATAAGGACTCCCAAAGGGAGTCCTTATACAATGGGACATAACGACCTATTGAATTTGTAAGGTTTTATTATTCTTTATTCTTTATTCTTCCGCCGCCACTTTAAACTGTAATTTGACCCACTTAACATGCTTCAAAACTCACCATATTTGACCCACACATCAGGACCTGCGAAAATTGCCTTTTTTTAAAAAAAAAACCGAACCACAAAACTCAAAATTGCGCTCTAGCGCCCCCTACGAAAAAAAACAAAAAACTAGACTGCCTGTAACTCCCACTAGGAAGGTCGGAGAGACATAAAACAAAAACCTTTATGTAGGTGTGACTTAGACCTAGATTTCATAATAGTATATTCTCGGGCAAAAATCAACAAGAAGTTGGCAATTCCCCCTTCAAGACAAAAAAGTACTAAAAACAGCCACTTTTGCCTCTTTGAGCTGTAATTTGACCCACTTAACATGCTTCAAAACTCACCATATTTGACCCACACATCAGGACCTGCGAAAATTGCCTTTTTTTAAAAAAAAAAAACCGAACCACAAAACTCAAAATTGCGCTCTAGCGCCCCCTACGAAAAAAAAAAAACTAGACTGCCTGTAACTCCCACTAGGAAGGTCGGAGAGACATAAAACAAAAACCTTTATGTAGGTGTGACTTAGACCTAGATTTCATAATAGTATATTCTCGGGCAAAAATCAACAGGAAGTTGGCAATTCCCCCTTCAAGACAAATAAGTACTAAAAACAGCCACTTTTGCCTCTTTGAGCTGTAATTTGACCCCCTTAGCATGCTTCAAAACTCACCGAACTGAACACACACATCAGGACTGGCAAAAATTGTGATCTAATAAAAAAAACCTAACCCCAAATCTCAAAATTGTGCTCTAGCGCAATTTTTTAATGAAACGCACAAAAAACTGCTCCTCGGATGAAAAAACTGACAAAACTGCCTGTAACTCTCCCTGGGAAGGTCGGAGAGACATGAAACAAAAACCTCTATGTAGGGCTCACTTAGACCTACATTTCATAAACTGACAACCCTCAGCAAAAATCAACAGGAAGTTTGCTGTTCCCCCTTCAAAACACATTTTTTGTAAAAACCGGTCACCTTTCTTCAAACATTATCTCCTCTGAGCGTGTTTGTTGTTTCGGCTTCAAACTAACACAGGAGAGCGAGATTGAACCCTTTTGATTAAAAGTTATCGAAAGAGTTTTAATACCGGCTCCGGTTTTGATTTTATGACCCTTCAAAGACCCGCTGCACTGATGCTCCTGCGGTGCTGTTTTTTTAAGATGGCTGCTCAAAAGCAGGAAGCACCAACGTGCCCACACAATGCAGACAAGGTAGGTACACTAGACAAAAGTCTTGGGACACTTCAGACTAAAAGTAGACAAAAGTATTGGGACACTTAGGACTAGCACCTGCCAAATACGCGGGCCCGAACAACGCTGCTTGCAGCTTTAATTATTCTTTATTCTTTATTCTTCCGCCGCCACTTTAAACTGTAATTTGACCCACTTAACATGCTTCAAAACTCACCATATTTGACCCACACAACAGGACCTGCGAAAATTGCCTTTTTTTTTTTAAAAACCCGAACCACAAAACTCAAAATTGCGCTCTAGCGCCCCCTACGAAAAAAAACAAACTAGACTGCCTGTAACTCCCACTAGGAAGGTCAGAGAGACATAAAACAAAAACCTTTATGTAGGTGTGACTTAGACCTAGATTTCATAATAGTATATTCTCGGGCAAAAATCAACAGGAAGTTGGCAATTCCCCCTTCAAGACAAAAAAGTACTAAAAACAGCCACTTTTGCCTCTTTGAGCTGTAATTTGACCCACTTAACATGCTTCAAAACTCACCATATTTGACCCACACATCAGGACCTGCGAAAATTGCCTTTTTTTTTTAAAAAAAAAACCGAACCACAAAACTCAAAATTGCGCTCTAGCGCCCCCTACGAAAAAAAAAAACTAGACTGCCTGTAACTCCCACTAGGAAGGTCGGAGAGACATAAAACAAAAACCTTTATGTAGGTGTGACTTAGACCTAGATTTCATAATATTATATTCTTGGGCAAAAATCAACAGGAAGTTGGCAATTCCCCCTTCAAGACAAAAAAGTACTAAAAACAGCCACTTTTGCCTCTTTGAGCTGTAATTTGACCCACTTAACATGCTTCAAAACTCACCATATTTGACCCACACATCAGGACCTGCGAAAATTGCCTTTTTTTTAAAAAAAAAACCGAACCACAAAACTCAAAATTGCGCTCTAGCGCCCCCTACGAAAAAAACAAAACTAGACTGCCTGTAACTCCCACTAGGAAGGTCGGAGAGACATAAAACAAAAACCTTTATGTAGGTGTGACTTAGACCTAGATTTCATAATCGTATATTCTCGGGCAAAAATCAACAGGAAGTTGGCAATTCCCCCTTCAAGACAAAAAAGTACTAAAAACAGCCACTTTTGCCTCTTTGAGCTGTAATTTGACCCACTTAACATGCTTCAAAACTCACCATATTTGACCCACACAACAGGACCTGCGAAAATTGCCTTTTTTTTTTTTTAAACCCGAACCACAAAACTCAAAATTGCGCTCTAGCGCCCCCTACGGAAAAAAAAAAACTAGACTGCCTGTAACTCCCACTAGGAAGGTCGGAGAGACATAAAACAAAAACCTTTATGTAGGTGTGACTTAGACCTAGATTTCATAATGGTATATTCTCGGGCAAAAATCAACAGGAAGTTGGCAATTCCCCCTTCAAGGCAAAAAAGTACTAAAAACAGCCACTTTTGCCTCTTTGAGCTGTAATTTGACCCCCTTAGCATGCTTCAAAACTCACCGAACTGAACACACACATCAGGACTGGCAAAAATTGTGATCTAATTAAAAAAAAAACCTAACCCCAAATCTCAAAATTGTGCTCTAGCGCAATTTTTTAATGAAACGCACAAAAAACTGCTCCTCGGATGAAAAAACTGACAAAACTGCCTGTAACTCCCACTGGGAAGGTCGGAGAGACATGAAACAAAAACCCCTATGTAGGGCTCACTTAGACCTACATTTCATAAACTGACAACCCTCAGCAAAAATCAACAGGAAGTTTGCTATTCCCCCTTCAAAACAATTTTTTTTGTAAAAACCGGTCACCTTTCTTCAAACATTATCTCCTCTGAGCGTGTTTGTTGTTTCGGCTTCAAACTAACACAGGAGAGAGAGATTGAACCCTTTTGATTAAAAGTTATCGAAAGAGTTTTAATACCGGCTCCGGTTTTGATTTTATGACCCTTCAAAGAGCCGCTGCGCTGATGCTGCTGTTTTTTCAAGAAGGCTGCTTAAAAGCAGGAAGCACCAGCGTGCCCACACAATGCAGACAAGGTAGGTACACTAGACAAAAGTCTTGGGACACTTCAGACTAAAAGTAGACAAAAGTATTGGGACACTTAGGACTAGCACCTGCCAAATACGCGGGCCCGAACAACGCTGCTTGCAGCTTTAATTATTCTTTATTCTTTATTCTTCCGCCGCCTCTTTAAACTGTAATTTGACCCACTTAACATGCTTCAAAACTCACCATATTTGACCCACACATCAGGACCTGCGAAAATTGCCTTTTTTTTAAAAAAAAAACCGAACCACAAAACTCAAAATTGCGCTCTAGCGCCCCTACGAAAAAAAAACAAAAAACTAGACTGCCTGTAACTCCCACTAGGAAGGTCGGAGAGACATAAAACAAAAACCTAGATTTCATAATAGTATATTCTCGGGCAAAAATCAACAGGAAGTTGGCAATTCCCCCTTCAAGGCAAAAAAGTACTAAAAACAGCCACTTTTGCCTCTTTGAGCTGTATTTTGACCCCCTTAGCATGCTTCAAAACTCACCGAACTGAACACACACATCAGGACTGGCAAAAATTGTGATCTAGCGCAAATCTCAAAATTGTGCTCTAGCGCAATTTTTTAATGAAACGCACAAAAAACCGCTCCTCGGATGAAAAAACTGACAAAACTGCCTGTAACTCTCCCTGGGAAGGTCGGAGAGACATGAAACAAAAACCTCTATGTAGGGCTCACTTAGACCTACATTTCATAAACTGACAACCCTCAGCAAAAATCAACAGGAAGTTTGCTGTTCCCCCTTCAAAACAAATTTTTTGTAAAAAACGGTCACCTTTCTTCAAACATTATCTCCTCTGAGCGTGTTTGTTGTTTCGGCTTCAAACTAACACAGGAGAGAGAGATTGAACCCTTTTGATTAAAAGTTATCGAAAGAGTTTTAATACCGGCTCCGGTTTTGATTTTATGACCCTTCAAAGACCCGCTGCACTGATGCTCCTGCGGTGCTGGTTTTTTAAGATGGCTGCTCAAAAGCAGGAAGCACCAACGTGCCCACACAATGCAGACAAGGTAGGTACACTAGACAAAAGTCTTGGGACACTTCAGACTAAAAGTAGACAAAAGTATTGGGACACTTAGGACTAGCACCTGCCAAATACGCGGGCCCGAACAACGCTGCTTGCAGCTTTAATTATTCTTTATTCTTTATTCTTCCGCCGCCACTTTAAACTGTAATTTGACCCACTTAACATGCTTCAAAACTCACCATATTTGACCCACACATCAGGACCTGCGAAAATTGCCTTTTTTTAAAAAAAAACCCGAACCACAAAACTCAAAATTGCGCTCTAGCGCCCCCTACGAAAAAAAACAAAAAACTAGACTGCCTGTAACTCCCACTAGGAAGGTCGGAGGGACATAAAACAAAAACCTAGATTTCATAATAGTATATTCTCGGGCAAAAATCAACAGGAAGTTGGCAATTCCCCCTTCAAGACAAAAAAAGTACTAAAAACAGCCACTTTTGCCTCTTTGAGCTGTAATTTGACCCCCTTAGCATGCTTCAAAACTCACCGAACTGAACACACACATCAGGACTGGCAAAAATTGTGATCTAGCGCAAATCTCAAAATTGTGCTATAGCGCAATTTTTTAATGAAACGCACAAAAAACTGCTCCTCGGATGAAAAAACTGACAAAACTGCCTGTAACTCCCACTGGGAAGGTCGGAGAGACATGAAACAAAAACCTCTATGTAGGGCTCACTTAGACCTACATTTCATAAACTGACAACCCTCAGCAAAAATCAACAGGAAGTTTGCTGTTCCCCCTTCAAAACAAATTTTTTGTAAAAACCGGTCACCTTCCTTCAAACATTATCTCCTCTGAGCGCGTTTGTTGTTTCGGCTTCAAACTAACACAGGAGAGAGAGATTGAACCCTTTTGATTAAAAGTTATCGAAAGAGTTTTAATACCGGCTCCGGTTTTGATTTTATGACCCTTCAAAGAGCCGCTGCGCTGATGCTGCTGTTTTTTCAAGAAGGCTGCTTAAAAGCAGGAAGCACCAGCGTGCCCACACAATGCAGACAAGGTAGGTACACTAGACAAAAGTCTTGGGACACTTCAGACTAAAAGTAGACAAAAGTATTGGGACACTTAGGACTAGCACCTGCCAAATACGCGGGCCCGAACAACGCTGCTTGCAGCTTTAATTATTCTTTATTCTTTATTCTTCCGCCGCCACTTTAAACTGTAATTTGACCCACTTAACATGCTTCAAAACTCACCATATTTGACCCACACATCAGGACCTGCGAAAATTGCCTTTTTAAAAAAAAAAAACGAACCACAAAACTCAAAATTGCGCTCTAGCGCCCCCTACGGAAAAAAAAATAACTAGACTGCCTGTAACTCCCACTAGGAAGGTCGGAGAGACATAAAACAAAAACCTTTATGTAGGTGTGACTTAGACCTAGATTTCATAATAGTATATTCTCGGGCAAAAATCAACAGGAAGTTGGCAATTCCCCCTTCAAGACAAAAAAGTACTAAAAACAGCCACTTTTGCCTCTTTGAGCTGTAATTTGACCCACTTAACATGCTTCAAAACTCACCATATTTGACCCACACATCAGGACCTGCGAAAATTGCCTTTTTTTTTTTTTTTAAAAACCGAACCACAAAACTCAAAATTGCGCTCTAGCGCCCCCTACGAAAAAAGAAAAACTAGACTGCCTGTAACTCCCACTAGGAAGGTCGGAGAGACATAAAACAAAAACCTTTATGTAGGTGTGACTTAGACCTAGATTTCATAATAGTATATTCTCGGGCAAAAATCAACAGGAAGTTGGCAATTCCCCCTTCAAGACAAAAAAGTACTAAAAACAGCCACTTTTGCCTCTTTGAGCTGTAATTTGACCCACTTAACATGCTTCAAAACTCACCATATTTGACCCACACATCAGGACCTGCGAAAATTGCCTTTTTTTTAAAAAAAAAACCGAACCACAAAACTCAAAATTGCGCTCTAGCGCCCCCTACGAAAAAAACAAAACTAGACTGCCTGTAACTCCCACTAGGAAGGTCGGAGAGACATAAAACAAAAACCTTTATGTAGGTGTGACTTAGACCTAGATTTCATAATAGTATATTCTCGGGCAAAAATCAACAGGAAGTTGGCAATTCCCCCTTCAAGACAAAAAAGTACTAAAAACAGCCACTTTTGCCTCTTTGAGCTGTAATTTGACCCCCCTTAGCATGCTTCAAAACTCACCGAACTGAACACACACATCAGGACTGGCAAAAATTGTGATCTAATAAAAAAAACCTAACCCCAAATCTCAAAATTGTGCTCTAGCGCAATTTTTTAATGAAACGCACAAAAAACTGCTCCTCGGATGAAAAAACTGACAAAACTGCCTGTAACTCCCACTGGGAGGGTCGGAGAGACATCAAACAAAAACCTCTATGTAGGTCTCACTTAGACCTACATTTCATAAACTGACAACCCTCAGCAAAAATCAACAGGAAGTTTGCTATTCCCCCTTCAAAACAAATTTTTTGTAAAAACCGGTCACCTTTCTTCAAACATTATCTCCTCTGAGCGTGTTTGTTGTTTCGGCTTCAAACTAACACAGGAGAGAGAGATTGAACCCTTTTGATTAAAAGTTATCGAAAGAGTTTTAATACCGGCTCCGGTTTTGATTTTATGACCCTTCAAAGAGCCGCTGCGCTGATGCTGCTGTTTTTTCAAGAAGGCTGCTTAAAAGCAGGAAGCACCAACGTGCCCACACAATGCAGACAAGGTAGGTACACTACACAAAAGTATTGGGACACTTCAGACTAAAAGTAGACAAAAGTATTGGGACACTTAGGACTAGCACCTGCCAAATACGCGGGCCCGAACAACGCTGCTTGCAGCTTTAATTATTCTTTATTCTTTATTCTTCCGCCGCCACTTTAAACTGTAATTTGACCCACTTAACATGCTTCAAAACTCACCATATTTGACCCACACATCAGGACCTGCGAAAATTGCCTTTTTTTTTTAAAAACCCGAACCACAAAACTCAAAATTGCGCTCTAGCGCCCCCTACGAAAAAAAACAAACTAGACTGCCTGTAACTCCCACTAGGAAGGTCGGAGAGACATAAAACAAAAACCTTTATGTAGGTGTGACTTAGACCTAGATTTCATAATAGTATATTCTCGGGCCAAAATCAACAGGAAGTTGGCAATTCCCCCTTCAAGACAAAAAAGTACTAAAAACAGCCACTTTTGCCTCTTTGAGCTGTAATTTGACCCACTTAAAATGCTTCAAAACTCACCATATTTGACCCACACATCAGCACCTGCGAAAATTGCCTTTTTTTTAAAAAAAAAAACCGAACCACAAAACTCAAAATTGCGCTCTAGCGCCCCCTACGAAAAAAAAAAAACTAGACTGCCTGTAACTCCCACTAGGAAGGTCGGAGAGACATAAAACAAAAACCTAGATTTCATAATAGTATATTCTCGGGCAAAAATCAACAGGAAGTTGGCAATTCCCCCTTCAAGACAAGAAAGTACTAAAAACAGCCACTTTTGCCTCTTTGAGCTGTAATTTGACCCCCTTAACATGCTTCAAAACTCACCGAACTGAACACACACATCAGGACTGGCAAAAATTGTGATCTAATAAAAAAAACCTAACCCCAAATCTCAAAATTGTGCTCTAGCGCAATTTTTTAATGAAACGCACAAAAAACTGCTCCTCGGATGAAAAAACTGACAAAACTGCCTGTAACTCCCACTGGGAAGGTCGGAGAGACATGAAACAAAAACCTCTATGTAGGGCTCACTTAGACCTACATTTCATAAACTGACAACCCTCAGCAAAAATCAACAGGAAGTTTGCTATTCCCCCTTCAAAACAAATTTTTTGTAAAAACCGGTCACCTTTCTTCAAACATTATCTCCTCTGAGCGTGTTTGTTGTTTCGGCTTCAAACTAACACAGGAGAGAGAGATTGAACCCTTTTGATTAAAAGTTATCGAAAGAGTTTTAATACCGGCTCCGGTTTTGATTTTATGACCCTTCAAAGAGCCGCTGCGCTGATGCTGCTGTTTTTTCAAGAAGGCTGCTTAAAAGCAGGAAGCACCAGCGTGCCCACACAATGCAGACAAGGTAGGTACACTAGACAAAAGTATTGGGAGAATTCGGACTAAAAGTAGACAAAAGTATTGGGACACTTATGACTATCACTGGACAAAAGTATTGGGACAGTTAGGACTAGCACCTGCCAAATACGCGCGCCCGACCAATGCTGCTTGCAGCTTTAATTTTACTCATTTTCATTAATTACTAGTTTCTATGTAACTGTTTTTATATTGATTTCCTTTTTTTATTCAAGAAAATGTTTTTAATTTATTTATCTTATTTTATTTAAAAAGGACCTTATCTTCACCATACCTGGTGTCATGTCTGTGTGATCATGTTTTTGTTTTGGTCATGTTCGTTTTGGGTTTTGGACTTTTTGTGCACTCTTGTTTGTCACCATAGCAACCGTTAGTTTTCACCTGTCACGTCACGCACCTGTTTCACGTTTTTGAGTCACGCACCTGCTTTCACTAATCACGTCCATAAGTATTTAAGTTCATTCTTTTCAGTTTGTCGTTCTGACGACCTCACCACATTTATGCGTATGTACTCTCTTCATCCTCTAAGATCCTGCTTCATGTCCCTTGTCAAAAATGACGACTTTTGTCATAATTTTGCAAAGTAAAATTCCGATTATTATTGTAATATTGCCAAAAATGTTAAGTTTTCTTTTAAAATTGTGACGTGTCTAGTAAAATTACGACTCTTTTCATAAAATTGCCAAAATTTTAAGCTTTTCTTGTAAAATTGCGACTGTTAGAGTAAAATTCCAACTTTTATCATAATGTCGCACAAATGTTCAGTTTTTCTTGTAAAATTATGGCTTTTATTATAATACTGCCAAAATTCTAAGTTTTTCTGGTGAAATTGTGAAGTTCTTCTTGTGAAATTCCAACTCATTTTTCAAGCTTATTTATATGTATCCTTTAATAAACAAATACTTTGTGATGAGCCATGCATTTGTGGTCACTTCAGACAAGCTACTAAAAATATTCTTACAATCTCTCGTATTAAGTGTCATGTCTGTGTAATCATGTTTTGTTTTAAGTCATGTTTTGTTTAGTTTCTGTCTTTTCACTCCCTTGTCTTGTTTCCATGATTACCCCATTAGTTTCACCTGTTCCACGTTTGGACTCATTGTGCACTCTTGTTTGTCACCATAGCAACCATTAGTTTTCACCTGTCACGTCACGCACCTGTTTCACGTTTTGAGTCACGCACCTGCTTTCACTAATCATGCCCATAGTATTTAAGTTCATTCTTTTCAGTTTGTCGTTCTGACGACCTCTCCACATTTATGCTTATGTACTCTCTTCATCCTCTAAGATCCTGCTTCATGTCCCTTGTCAAAAATGACGACTTTTGTCATAATTTTGCAAAGTAAAATTCCGATTATTATTGTAATATTGCCAAAAAAATTTAAGTTTTCTTTTAAAATTGTGACTTTTGTCTAGTAAAATTACGACTCTTTTCATAAAATTGCCAAAATTTTAAGCTTTTCTTGTAAAATTGCGACTGTTAGAGTAAAATTCCAACTTTTATCATAATGTCGCACAAATGTTCAGTTTTTCTTGTAAAATTTTGACTTGCGTCGAGTAAAATTACGGCTTTTATTATAATACTGCCAAAATTCTAGGTTTTTCTGGTGAAATTGTGAAGTTCTTGTGAAATTCCAACTCATTTTTCAAGCTTATTTATATGTATCCTTTAATAAACAAATACTTTGTGATGAGCCATGCATTTGTGGTCACTTCAGACAAGCTACTAAAAATATTCTTACAATCTCTCGTATTAAGTGTCATGTCTGTGTAATCATGTTTTGTTTTAAGTCATGTTTTGTTTAGTTTCTGTCTTTTCACTCCCTTGTCTTGTTTCCATGAGTACCCCATTAGTTTCACCTGTTCCACGTTTGGACTCATTGTGCACTCTTGTTTGTCACCATAGTAACCCATTAGTTTTTCACCTGTCACGTCACGCACCTGTTTCACGTTTTGAGTCACGCACCTGCTTTCACTAATCATGTCCATAGTATTTAAGTTCATTCTTTTCAGTTTGTCGTTCTGACGACCTCACCACATTTATGCTCTGTCCATTCTTTCCATGTCCATTCTTCATGCAACTATTTTTGTCCCAGCCAAGTAAGTTTTTGTTCCATGTTTATAGTCTTTTTGTTTTTTCATAGTTTGTTCTCCGCCACTGTGCGTGCTTTTCATTTGTACTTTTTTTGCTATAGTCTTTTGGTTTCATAGTTTATTCTCCGCCACTGTGCGCGCTTTTCGTTTGTACTTTTTGATAATAATAAATAAATCATGTACCTTCATTCCCGTCTCGCCCGAGCCAACTTTCCGTTGCATCCCGGAAAAGCACACACCCAAGACCAAGTCATGACACCTGGTTGTCCAAATTAGGCATAATAATGTGTTAATTCCATGACTGTATATATCGGTATCGGTAATTAAGACTTGGACAATATCGGAAATCGGCAAAAAAGCCATTATCGGACATCCCTAATAATAATAATGTGTTTCTTAAATGAACTGAATAAAATGAAAGTGCTTGACAACTTTAGTCATCATTTTTGCGCTTTTGTACGACTTTAGCTCCAGACTGCTTCTGTTTGCTATCGTCACGACTGCCACAAGTGGTGGAAAGGTGTATTACAACTGAGTACGGGAAAAACATATTTTTCGGCGGCCCTTGAAAGCATCACTGATTACATTTGCTGCATTATTATATTATAATTATTATATTATAATGACATCACTTATTACCGACACTACTAGTGAAGTACAGTATATTAGCATCTGTTGCCACGGATAACCTTGCATTGCTGGTTCATTTACCCAGCATGCACTGCAGTGATGGCCACAAGGACATTTGCTCTAACAGGATCTGGTCCTGTACTCTCTCGTGTCGCCAAGATGACCACCTGGTTGTCACCTTTTTCCCCGTGTGTGTGTGTGTGTGTGTGCGTGTGTGTGTGTGTGTGTGTTAGGACGATGACAGCAGTCGGACGCCGCTGGACTCTCCCGGCGTGCCGTCCGCCGCCCAGCTCAGCAAAAGCAACGCGGCGGTCCACATGGACGTGGGAGGTCACATGTACACCAGCAGCCTGGCCACGCTGGGCAGGTACCCCGAGTCACGGTAATGCACACCCGACCAGCATCGCCGCTTCCTGTGTGTGACGCGCTAGCAGTGTGTGTGTCTTGGTCCCGGGTGGCGCGGCGGCGGCGGCAGGATCGGACGCCTGTTCGACGGCAGCGAGCCCGTGGTGTTGGACCGTCTCAGGCGCCGCTACTTCATCGACCGCGACGGCGCCATGTTCCGCCACGTCCTCAACTTCCTGCGCACCTCCAAGCTCCTCCTCCCGGATGACTTCAAGGTGAGAGCGTCAGTCGGGCCCCTTTATCCATGAAAATATTCAGAGAACTTTTTTTTCTTTTGAACTTCTAAAATACATTTTCTAACCAGTGATGTCATCCAGCCCCCCCTTGTCAAAACACACACACACACACACACACACACACACACTTGTCCCAAATGTTTGTGCTGCAAAAATTGTTTGTCGAATATATTTTTCATGTTACTATTATAGTTATGTTAACTATTTTATTAACTTATCTCGCTGGTTTGTGCAGCAACATTTTTATGTCCATTAGTTTTTGTTCATTACTATTCTAGTTTTTTCATGTTAACCATTATAGTTTATGTATTTACTATTATTGATTTTTCATGTTATTAACTATTATAGTTGTGTTATTAATTATTCATAACCAGCCCCTCACCTTGTCAAAATCTACCCCCATTTGTTTGTGCTGCAACATTTGTTTTGTCTTATATTTTTTATGTTATTTACTATTAAAGTTGTTATTTACTATTATCGTTGTTATGGTAATTACTATTATAATTATGTTATTTACTATTATAGTTATGTTATTTACTATTATAGTTGTTATGGTAATTACTATTATAGTTGTTATCTACTATTGTAGTTATGTTATTTACTATTATAGTTGTTATGGTAATTACTATTATAGTTGTTGTTATCTACTATTGTTGTTATTTACTATTATAGTTATGTTATTTACTATTATAGTTGTTTTGTTATTTACTATTATAATTGTTATTTATTATTATAGTTATGTTAACTACTATTATAGTTGTTTTGTTATTTACTATTATAGTTATGTTAATTACTATTATAGTTATGTTAATTACTGTTATTTTATTTACTATTATAGTTGTTATTTACTATTAGTTTTGTTATTTACTATTATAGTTATGTTAATTACTGTTATTTTATTTACTATTATAGTTATGTTATTTACTATTAGTTTTGTTATTTACTATTATAGTTATGTTATTTATTATTATAGTTATGTTAATTACTATTATAGTTGTTTTATTTACTGTTATGTTATTTACTATTATAGTTATGTTAATTACTTTTATAGTTGTTACAGTATTAACTATTATAGTTATGGTAATTACTATTATAGTTATGTTATTTACTATTATTTTGATGGTAATTACTATTATAGTTATGTTATTTACTATTATAGTTGTTATGGTAATTATTATTATAGTTAAGTTATTTACTGTTATGTTATTTACTATTATAGCTGTTATGGTAATTACTATTATAGTTGTTATCTACTATTGTTATTTACTATTATAGTTATGTTATTTACTATTATAGTTATGTTATTTACTATTGTAGTTGTGATGGTAATTACTATTATAGTTATCTACTATTGTTGTTATTTACTATAGTTGTTTTGTTATTTACTATTATAATTATGTTATTATAGTTATGTTAATTACTATTATTGTTTTGTTATTTACTATTATAATTATGTTATTATAGTTATGTTAATTACTATTATAGTTTTGTTATTTACTATTACAGTTATGTTAATTACTATTATAGTTATGTTAATTACTGTTATAGTTGTTATTTTATTTACTATTATAGTTATATTATTTACTATTATAATTATGTTATTTATTATTATAGTTATGTTAATTACTATTATAGTTGTTTTGTTATTTACTGTTATAGTTATGTTATTATTATAGTTATGTTAATTACTATTATAGTTTTATTTACTATTACAGTGATGTTAATTACTATTATAGTTATGTTATTTACTATTATAGTTATGTTAATTACTGTTATAGTTATTTTATTTACTATTATAGTTATGTTATTTACTATTATAATTATGTTATTTGTTATTATAGTTATGTTAATTACTATTGTA
Source organism: Nerophis lumbriciformis (assembly GCF_033978685.3). NCBI lineage: Eukaryota > Metazoa > Chordata > Actinopteri > Syngnathiformes > Syngnathidae > Nerophis > Nerophis lumbriciformis. The sequence continues at coordinate 42,316,879 of NC_084565.2, forward strand.
GTTGTTTTATTTACTATTCGTTATTTACTATTATAGTTGTTTTGTTATTTACTGTTATAGTTATGTTATTCACTATTATAGTTATGCTATTTACTATTATAGTTGTTATTTACTATTAGTTATGTTAATTACTATTATAGTTATGTTATTTACTATTATAGTTATGTTATTTTATTTACTATTATAGTTATGTTATTTACTATTATAATGATGTTATTTATTATTATAGTTGTTTTGTTATTTACTATTAGTTATGTTATTTACTATTATAGTTGTTTTGTTATTTACTGTTATGTTATTTACTGTTATAGTTATGTTATTTTATCACTATTATAGTTATGCTATTTACTATTATAGTTATGTTAATTACTATTATAGTTATGTTATTTACTATTATAGTTATGTTATTTACTATTATAGTTATGTTATTTACTATTATAGTTATGGTAATTACTATTATAGTTATGTTATTTACTATTATAGTTATGTTATTTACTATTATAGTTATGGTAATTACTATTATAGTTATGGTAATTACTATTATAGTTATGTTATTTACTATTATAGTTATGTTATTTACTATTATTGTTATGGTAATTACTATTATAGTTATGTTATTTACTATTATAGTTGTTATGGTAATTACTATTATAGTTATGTTATTTACTATTATAGTTATGTTATTTACTATTATTGTTATGGTAATTACTATTATAGTTATGTTATTTACTATTATAGTTGTTATGGTAATTACTATTATAGTTATGTTATTTACTATTATAGTTAAGTTATTTACTGTTATGTTATTTACTATTATAGTTGTTATTTACTATTGTAGTTGTTATTTACTATTATAGCACCCCCCGCAACCCTGAAAGGGACAAGCGGTATAAAATGGATGGATGGATGTATACAGCCCTCCTGCCTTGTCACTATCTCCTCTCCCCAAACTTGTCCCCTATATTTGTGCTGCCCTAGCATATTTGTCATATTTGCCATAGGGCGGGTGTCACACAGGTGCAGCAGCCGGCGTGAAAAGACAATCCCAGCTAAAGTCCGCTCTGACCTCTGACCTTTCAGGAGTACTCTCTGCTGTATGAGGAGGCCTCCTTCTTCCAGCTGGCGCCCTTGCAGGCAGAGCTGCGGCGCTGGCGGGCGGAGCGCGAGCGCGACAAGGCGGCGGCGGCGGCGCGGGAGTGCGTGGTGGTCCGCGTGGCTCGAGACCAGGCCGAGAGGATCGGCGTGAGCGGCCGCCGCGCCGCCATCGAGGAGGTCTTCCCGGAGGTGACGGAGGCCTTGTGCCCTTCCCCCGACGACTCCACCCACGTCACGCACTTTCACCTCAGTGACTACTGCAGCCTCAACTCTGTCCAGGTACTCAACTCATGCGCCATCTTGGAGTTAGGACTAGAGTTGTACGCTATACCAGTACTAGTATGGTACCGCCATACTAATTCATCATTTTCAGTACTATACCGCCTCTAAAAAAGTGCCGGTCCTGGACCCCTCCGTCGTCATCACGTCATGACATTGCTGGTTTTACTAGCAAGAGGAGCATGTTTGGCAGCTCCTCTGTTCAAATAAAGACAATAATGACATTTTTTGTGGTCCCCTTTATTTAGAAAAGTATCGAAATACATTTTGGTACCGGTACCAAAATATTGTTATCGGAACAAGCCTAGTTAGGACAAAAAGCTGCAGTCTGCACTTTGTAAAAGAAGTTCAACTTTGTCTCGCCTCAAAAAGCCACACTGATATTTTGTTGCACCATCTTTAGTCACCATTACTTCAATTCTTCAACAATCACCAAATCTCTCACTTGTAATGCACCTTCCCACCACTTGTGGCAGGAAGTCACTTCAAAATAATGTGCAGGTTATGAGGCTGTTACTTCTTCTTTGTGTTTATTCAAAAATATTAATTTATTTGGAATGTATTTGTTTCATCAACGTGTAATTTGTCATCACATGAAAGCATGTCTCCATACAACTTTACACTTACCGTATTGATGCCATACCACACCGACATGACACACCTGTTGTGGTAACATGACACCTGTGTTGTGGTAACATGACACATGTGTTGTCATAATTGTCGTAACATGACACGTGTGTTGTGGTAACATGAAAAGTGTGTTGTGGTAACATGACACATGTGTTGTCGTAATTGTCGTAACATGACAGGTGTGTTGTGGTAACATGACACACGTGTTGTCGTAATTGTCGTAACATGAAACGTGTGTTGTGGTAACATGACACATGTGTTGTCGTAATTGTCGTAACATGACACGTGTGTTGTGGTAACATGACACACGTGTTGTCGTAATTGTCGTAACATGAAACGTGTGTTGTGGTAACATGACACGTGTTGTCGTAATTGTCGTAACATGAAACGTGTGTTGTGGTAACATGAAACGTGTGTTGTCGTAATTGTCGTAACATGACGTGTGTGGTGTGGTAACATGAAAAGTGTTTTGTGGTAATTGTGGTAACATGAAACGTGTGTTGTGGTAACATGACACGTGTGTTGTGGTAACATGACACGTGTGTTGTGGTAACATGACATGTGTGTTGTGGTAATATGACGTGTGTTGTGGTAACATGACACCTGTGTTATCGTAATTGTCGTAACATGACACGTGTGTTGTGGTAACATGACACGTGTTGTCGTAATTGTCGTAACATGAAACGTGTGTTGTGGTAACATGAAACGTGTGTTGTGGTAACATGACAGGTGTGTTGTGGTAACATGAAAAGTGTGTTGTGGTAACATGAAACGTGTGTTGTCGTAATTGTCGTAACATGACATGTGTGTTGTTTAACATGAAAAGTGTTTTGTGGTAATTGTCGTAACATGACACGTGTGTTGTGGTAACATGACACGTGTGTTGTGGTAACATGACATGTGTGTTGTGGTAATATGACGTGTGTTGTGGTAACATGACACCTGTGTTATCGTAATTGTCGTAACATGACACGTGTGTTGTGGTAACATGACACGTGTTGTCGTAATTGTCGTAACATGAAACGTGTGTTGTGGTAACATGAAACGTGTGTTGTGGTAACATGAAACGTGTGTTGTGGTAACATGACAGGTGTGTTGTGGTAACATGAAAAGTGTGTTGTGGTAACATGAAACGTGTGTTGTCGTAATTGTCGTAACATGACATGTGTGTTGTTTAACATGAAAAGTGTTTTGTGGTAATTGTCGTAACATGACACGTGTGTTGTGGTAACATGACACGTGTTGTCGTAATTGTCGTAACATGAAACGTGTGTTGTGGTAACATTAAACGTGTGTTGTGGTAATATGACAGGTGTGTTGTGGTAACATGAAAAGTGTGTTGTGGTAACATGAAACGTGTGTTGTCGTAATTGTCATAACATGACATGTGTGTTGTTTAACATAAAGTGTTTTGTGGTAATTGTCGTAACATGAAACGTGTGTTGTGGTAACATGACACGTGTGTTGTGGTAATATGACACGTGTGTTGTGGTAACATGACACCTGTGTTGTCGTAATTGTCGTAACATGACACGTGTGTTGTGGTAACATGACACGTGTGTTGTGGTAACATGACATGTGTGTTGTCGTAATTGTAACATGAAACATGTGTTGTGGTAACATGACACGTGTGTTGTAACATGACACGTGTTGTCGTAATTGTCGTAACATGACACGTGTGTTGTGGTAACATGAAAAGTGTGTTGTTGTAACATGAAAAGTGTGTTGTGGTAACATGAAAAGTGTGTTATTGAAACATGAAACGTGTGTTGTGGTAACATGACACGTGTGTTGTAACATGAAACGTGTGTTGTGGTAACATGACCATGTGTGGTCGTAATTGTCATAACATGAAATATGTGTTGTGGTAACATGACACGTGTGTTGTCGTAATTGTAACATGAAACATGTGTTGTGGTAACATGACACGTGTGTTGTAACATGACACGTGTTGTCGTAATTGTCGTAACATGACACGTGTGTTGTGGTAACATGAAAAGTGTGTTGTTGTAACATGAAAAGTGTGTTGTGGTAACATGAAAAGTGTGTTATTGAAACATGAAACGTGTGTTGTGGTAACATGACACGTGTGTTGTAACATGACACGTGTGTTGTGGTAACATGACACGTGTGTTGTGGTAACATGAAAAGTGTGTTGTGGTAACATGACACGTGAGTTGTGGTAACATGACACGTGTGTTGTGGTAACATGACACCTGTGTTGTGGTAACATGACACGTGTGTTGTGGTAACATGACACCTGTGTTGTGGTAACATGACACGTGTGTTGTGGTAACATGTAACGTGGGTTGTGGTAACATGTAATGTGTGTTGTGGTAACATGAAACGTGTGTTGTCGTGATTGTCGTAACATGACACGTGTGTTGTGGTAACATGAAACGTGTGTTGTCGTGATTGTCGTAACATGACACGTGTGTTGTGGTAACATGAAACGTGTGTTGTGGTAACATGTAACGTGTGTTGTGGTAACATGACACGTGTGTTGTGGTAACATGACACGTGTGTTGTGGTAACATGTAACGTGTGTTGTAGTAACATGTAACGTGTGTTGTGGTAACATGACACGTGTGTTGTGGTAACATGAAACGTGTGTTGTGGTAACATGACACGTGTGTTGTGGTAACATGAAATGTGTGTTGTGGTAACATGACATGTGTGTTGTGGTAACATGACATGTGTTGTGGTAACATGACTGATATGTTGTGGTAACATGACACGTGTGTTGTGGTAACATGTAACGTGTGTTGTGGTAACTTGACTGATATGTTGTGGTAACATGACACGTGTGTTGTGGTAACATGACTATGTTGTGGTAACATGACACGTGTGTTGTGGTAACATGTAACATGTGTTGTGGTAACATGACACGTGTGTTGTGGTAACATGACTATGTTGTGGTAACATGACACGTGTTGTGGTAACATGACACGTGTGTTGTGGTAACATGTAACATGTGTTGTGGTAACATGACACATGTGTTGTGGTAACATGTGTTGTGGTAACATGACTATGTTGTGGTAACATGACACGTGTGTTGTGGTAACATGACACATGTGTTGTGGTAACATGTAACATGTGTTGTGGTAACATGACACATGTGTTGTGGTAACATGTAACATGTGTTGTGGTAACATGACACATGTGTTGTGGTAACATGACTATGTTGTGGTAACATGACACGTGTGTTGTGGTAACATGACACATGTGTTGTGGTAACATGACTATGTTGTGGTAACATGACACGTGTGTTGTGGTAACATGACACCTGTGTTGTGGTAACATGTAATGTGTGTTGTGGTAACATGACTGATATGTTGTGGTAACATGACACCTGTGTTGTGGTAACATGACACGTGTGTTGTGGTAACATGACTGATATGTTGTGGTAACATGTAACGTGTGTTGTGGTAACATGACTGATATGTTGTGGTAACATGACACCTGTGTTGTGGTAACATGGCACGTGTGTTGTCGTAATTGTGGTAACATGACTGATATGTTGTGGTAACATGTAACGTGTGTTGTGGTAACATGACTGATATGTTGTGGTAACATGTAACATGTGTTGTGGTAACATGACACGTGTGTGTGTGTGTGTGTGTGTGTGTGTGTGTGTGTGTGTGTTACTTGTGTGCAGGTGTTGCAGCGACTGCAGCAGAGCAGATTCTGCATCACATGTGGTTCCTGCGGCGGCGGTGCAGACTCCCCCTCCCACTTCAGCGAGTACGTGCTCCAGAGGGCGGGGCTCAGTGGCCGAGGCTCCTCCCCCGGACCAGTCAAGCAGGAAGAGCTGGACTGCGCCTGACAGGAAGTGAGGTGATGTCATTGTGTTTGAGTCACCTGTGGACAACAAACCTGCACAGAATGCTTGTGGACATTTTTTAATGTGGCGCTCAAACAATTAAACCCATTTTGTGAACCAAATGAAAAGAACAAGTCAGGTATTTACAAAAAGGTGTGGCAAGAAATGTAATAGTGGGAGGAGCCAGGAGGCATCAGAGCATGGCTCTGTAGAGGGTGAGGGAGCGGCGCAGGAAGTGGTCCTGCTCCATGCACAGCAGGAGGTCACGCAGCATGACCCGGGTCACGCGCTGCAAGCCCGGTCTTGGCGGCAGCGACACCTGACGCCCGAGAGAAGAATAAAGACCCGGGGTGGGGGAACAGGTGGTGCCACAGAACACTTACCTGGCCTTCCGTCTGGCTGCACGCTCGCTTCTTGCGCGGCCCGATGGCGGCCAGGGCGGCCAGGTTGGCCTCGCGCTGCTGCAGCTGAGCTTCTTCCTGTTGTTGCAACTAAAGGCAGAGGGCACAATCTCAGCGGGGGGGGGGGGAAGGACGTTTAGGCGGGGTCAAAGGTCACCTCTTTGGCGCGCTGCTTGAGCTGCTGCAGCAGGGGGTCCTCGGCGTGGGAGCGGCTCTGTGAGAGGGACGGACGTGAGACGGACTCGCTGGTCAGGTCCACCTGGTGGGACTCTTACTTACCCGGGCCAGGCGCAGCAGCCTCTCACGCTCCTCCTCCTCTTTCCTCTTCTTCTTCACGCTCTCCACTTCCTCCAGGAAACGCAGCTGGCAGCGCACGTCGCTCACTTTGGCGTGCTGCAGGTCTTCCTTGGGACAGGATCACAGTCCTTACAACTCTGTAGACCCCAATGGAGGACTAGCAAAGGTGAGCATTCTAAATTCTTGTTGCTATTCTACTTAGATTACCGTCAATTCCAGACTGTTGTTGTTGTTATTGTTGCTATTCTACTTAGATTACCGTCAATTCCGGACTGTTGTTGTTATTCTACTTAGATTACCATCAATTCCAGACTGTTGTTGTTGTTATTCTACTTGGATTACCGTCAATTCCAGACTGTTGTTATTCTACTTAGATTACCGTCAATTCCGGACTGTTGTTGTTATTGTTGCTATTCTACTTAGATTACCATCAATTCCAGACTGTTGTTGTTGTTATTCTACTTAGATTACCGTCAATTCCGGACTGTTGTTGTTGTTATTGTTGCTATTCTACTTAGATTACCGTCAATTCCGGACTGTTGTTGTTATTCTACTTAGATTACCATCAATTCCAGACTGTTGTTGTTGTTATTCTACTTGGATTACCGTCAATTCCAGACTGTTGTTATTCTACTTAGATTACCGTCAATTCCGGACTGTTGTTGTTATTGTTGCTATTCTACTTAGATTACCATCAATTCCAGACTGTTGTTGTTGTTATTCTACTTAGATTACCGTCAATTCCGGACTGTTGTTGTTGTTATTGTTGCTATTCTACTTAGATTACCGTCAATTCCGGACTGTTGTTGTTGTTGTTGCTATTCTACTTAGATTACCGTCAATTCCGGACTGTTGTTGTTATTGTTGCTATTCTACTTAGGTTACCGTCAATTCCGGACTGTTGTTGTTGTTGCTATTCTACTTAGATTACCGTCAATTCCGGACTGTTGTTATTGTTGCTATTCTACTTAGGTTACCGTCAATTCCGGACTGTTGTTGTTGTTGTTGTTGCTATTCTACTTAGATTACCGTCAATTCCGGACTGTTGTTATTGTTGCTATTCTACTTAGATTACCGTCAATTCCGGACTGTTGTTGTTGTTATTGTTGCTATTCTACTTAGATTACCGTCAATTCCGGACTGTTGTTATTGTTGCTATTCTACTTAGATTACCGTCAATTCCGGACTGTTGTTGTTGTTATTGTTGCTATTCAACTTAGATTACCATCAATTCCAGACTGTTGTTGTTGTTGTTATTCTACTTAGATTACCGTCAATTCCGGACTGTTGTTGTTGTTATTGTTGCTATTCTACTTAGATTACCGTCAATTCCGGACTGTTGTTGTTGTTATTGTTGCTATTCTACTTAGATTACCATCAATTCCAGACTGTTGTTGTTGTTATTGTTGCTATTCTACTTAGATTACCATCAATTCCAGACTGTTATTGTTGTTATTCTACTTAGATTACCGTCAATTCCGGACTGTTGTTGTTGTTATTGTTGCTATTCTACTTAGATTACCATCAATTCCAGACTGTTGTTGTTGTTATTCTACTTAGATTACCATCAATTCCAGACTGTTGTTGTTGTTGTTCTACTTAGATTACCGTCAATTCCGGACTGTTGTTGTTGTTATTGTTGCTATTCTACTTAGATTACCATCAATTCCAGACTGTTGTTATTCTACTTAGATTACCGTCAATTCCGGACATATTTGGTCACTGCATGACTGCGAGCTAATCGATGCTAACATGCTATTTAGGCTAGCTATATGTACTGTACATATTGCATAATTATGCCTCATTTGTAGCTATATTTGAGGTCATTTAGTTTCTTTTAAATCCTCTTAATTCAATTTATATCTCATGACACACTATCTGTATGTAATATGGCTTTTAATTTTTTGCGGCTCCAGAAAGATTTGTTTTTGTACTTTTGGTCCAATATGGCTCTTTCAACATTTTGGGTTGCCGACCCCTGCCATAGGACATACCAATAGAAAAGTGGGTGAGTGTACTTGAAGACACAGATGGGTCAGTACCTTCAGACCTGCCTTGCGGTGTTCTGCCATGGCAGAGAGCTTCTCCAGGATCCCACGGAGATACTCCTGGGTGGCATGAGAGACCAGAGCCACCACCTCCGGGCCCACCTCGGTCACCCCCAGGCCCCGCCCTGAGACGTGCGCGCTATTAAAACAAGTCCGTTATCCAAGGTCAAGGGGTCAAGTGGCCCGCACCTGTGTGGAGGATTCTGCTGAGCACGGATGGAGAAGACAGGAAGAGCTGGTCCTGGCAGGACTGGACCACGGCGCCGACCGCGCTGGTCAGGATCCGAGCGTTCTCCTCTCGCAGGTTGACTCCCGCCATGGACGCCACGTCGTTGATGTCGTCGTCTTCTCTGAGAGCACACAGACGGATAAGACGAGGACTCGCATGGAAGGGAGGTGTCCAAGGTCGTCTTCTTACTTGTAAGACGCCGAGTTCTCCCTGGATGAAGGTCTGCTGGTGCCAGGTGGATCTCCTGCAAAAGGCTGCTTCAGCGTGAACGCTCCTAAGACCACATGGAGGGCGTGAGGAAGACGTCCTGCTCCAATAAAGGATCTTTGATAGGAGTCATAGTCTCACCTGGGACATGTTTTCCTGTCTGGAAGGTGGGTCTGATGCTCATGGAGGGGAATGTTCTGGACTGGGCCAACGTGGTGAGCTCAGGTCTCAGACTGGACTGCTGGACCTGAAACTAAGTGACACCACATTATGTTCCTTGCAGTATCAGAGATGATTAGAACTAGGGCCCTCACACCTCTTAATGCCCTGACCCCCCAACAACAACGTCACTATGCTAACATGCTAACAGTTAACATGTGTCAAATAATAAGGTATTTGACGCTGAGGTGTACGGCTGCAAAATTAGCAAAGAAAGTTAGCATGCTAACAGTTAACATGTGTCAAGTAATAAGGTATTTTTGACTCTAAGGTGTTCGACTGCAAAACTAGCAAAAAAAAGTTAGCATGCTAACAATTAAGATGTGTCAAATAATAAGGTATTTGACGCTCAGGTGTACGGCTGCAAAATTAGCAAAGAAAATTAGCATGCTAACAGTTAACATGTGTCAAGTAATAAGTTATTTGACTCTAAGGCGTTCGACTGCAAAACTAACAAAAAATGTTTTAGCATGCTAACAGTTAACATGTGTCAAGTAATAAGGTATTTGACTTTCAGGTGTACGGCTGCAAAATTAGCAAAGAAAGTTAGCATGCTAACAGTTAACATGTGTCAAGTGATAAGGTATTTGACTCTGAGGTGTTCGACTGCAAAACTAACAAAAAAAAGTTAGCATGCTAACAGTTAACATGTGTCAAGTAATAAGTTATTTGACTCTAAGGCGTTCGACTGCAAAACTAGCAAAAAAAAAGTTAGCATGCTAACAGTTAACATGTGTCAAGTAATAAGGTATTTGACTCTTAAGATTTTCGACTGCAAAACTAGCAAAAAAAAGTTAGCATGCTAACAATTAAGATGTGTCAAGTAATAAGGTATTTGACTCTTAGGTGTACGGCTGCAAAATTAGCAAAGAAAGTTAGCATGCTAACAGTTAACATGTGTCAAGTAATAAGGTATTTGACTCTCAGGTGTGCGGCTGCAAAATTAGCAAAGAAAGTTAGCATGCTAACAGTTAACATGTGTCAAGTAATAAGGTATTTGACTCTCAGGTGTATGGCTGCAAAATGATATATTGTAGTGTCTCGGAAGAGTTAGTGCTGCAAGGGGTTCTGGGTATTTGTTCTGTTGTGTTTATGTTGTGTTACGGTGCGGATGTTCTCCCGAATTGTGTTTGTCATTCTTGTTTGGTGTGGGTTCACAGTGTGGCGCATATTTGTAACAGTGTTAAAGTTGTTTATGCGGCCACCCTCAGTGTGACCTGTATGGCTGTTGATCAAGTATGCCTTGCATTCACTTGTGTGTGTGTAGAAGCCGCATATATCATGTGACAGGGGCCGGCACGCCCCCCAATATTGTTGTCCGGGTGGAAATCGGGAGAATTTGGGGCGGTATAGCTCGGTTGGTAGAGCGGCCGTGCCAGCAATTTCAGGGTTGCAGGTTCGATCCCCGCTTCCGCCATCCTAGTCACTGCCGTTGTGTCCTTGGGCAAGACACTTTACCCACCTGCTCCCAGTGCCACCCACACTGCTTTAAATGTAACTTAGATATTAGCTTTCACTATGTAAAGCGCTATATAAATATAATTCACTTCACTTCACTTCAATGGTTGCCCCGGGAGACTTTCGAGAGGGGCACTGAAAATCGGGAGGGTTGGCAAGTATGAGTATCAGCGGTGTTACAGCGGCACCACCGCTGTATAATACAGCTCTATTGTTAATTTGATATTGCCTCAAGGGCCAAATTAAATTACACTGCGGGCCAAATTTGGCCCATGGGCCAGAATTTGACACCCATGCTTTAAGGCAGGGGTGCTCACACTTTTTCTGCAGGCGAGCTACTTTTCAATTGATCAAGTCGTGGGGATCTACCTCATTCATATATATCATTTATATTTACTTATTTATGAAATATATGTTTTTGTTAACAAGTTAAAGGTGTTTAAAGATGATGCAAGCATGTTTAACACATATAGTTAATATTGTTAATAAGTTAAAGGTGTTTAAAGATAATACAAGCATGTTTAACACATAGTTAATATTGTTAACAACTTAAAGGTGTTTAAAGATAATACAAGCATGTTTAACACATATAGTTAATATTGTTAAAAAAATTAAAGGTGTTTAATGATAATACAAGCATGTTTAATACATATAGTTAATATTGTTAACAAGTTAAAGGTGTTTAATGATAATACAAGCATGTTTAACACAGTTAATATTGTTAATAAGTTAAAGGTGTTTAAAAATAATACAAGCATGTTTAACACATATAGTTAATATTGTTAACAAGTTAAAGGTGTTTAAAGATAATACAAGCATGTTTAACACATATAGTTAATATTGTTAAAAAAATTAAAGGTCTTTAATGATAATGCAAGCATGTTTAACACATATAGTTAATATCGTTAATACATTAAAGGTGTTTAATGATAATACAAGTATGTTTAACACATATAGTTAATATTGTTAACAAGTTAAAGGTGTTTAATGATAATACAAGCATGTTTAACACAGTTAATATTGTTAATAAGTTAAAGGTGTTTAAAGATAATACAAGCATGTTTAACACAGTTAATATTGTTAACAACTTAAAGGTGTTTAAAGATAATACAAGCATGTTTAACACATATAGTTAATATTGTTAAAAAAATTAAAGGTGTTTAATGATAATACAAGTATGTTTAATACATATAGTTATTGTTAACAAGTTAAAGGTGTTTAATGATAATACAAGCATGTTTAACACATATAGTTAATATTGTTAAAAAAATTAAAGGTGTTTAATGATAATACAAGCATGTTTAATGCATATAGTTAATATTGTTAACAAGTTAAAGGTGTTTAATGATAATACAAGCATGTTTAACACATAGTTAATATTGTTAATAAGTTAAAGGTGTTTAAAGATAATACAAGCATATAGTTAATATTGTTAAAAAAATTAAAGGTGTTTAATGATAATACAAGCATGTTTAACACATATAGATTCCTTTCTTTCATGAAGACAAGAATATAAGTTGGTGTATTACCTGATTCTGATCACTTGCATTGATTAGAATCAGACAGTGGTGATGATAACGTCCGCATTTTCGAATGGAGGAGAAAAAAAGTCCTCCATTCCGTCCAATACCACATGAAAGTGGTTGGTTTTTGGCATCTTATTTGTCCAGCTTCCATACTCCTATGTATACACTTTACAAGAAATACATTGTCGGCAAACTCCGTAGCTTGCTAGCTTGTGCACGCCAGCTTTCTGAGACTCTTATTTTGGTAGCGCAACTGTGCAGTCGGTCTTTGGAGTTTTGACGACAGGTACGGCGCCAGAGTCTGTTGAAATAAAGTGTTTCTCGCCTTCCAGTCGGTAATTTTAATGAGCTGGCAGCAGCCAGCGTCATCTCAGAAGACCCTCGGGTGCCGTGAATGTCAATCAAGTGACGAAAGTGACGTCATAGTGAAGATTTATGATCGCTCATTTTTAGGACTATTTTTTTTAATGCCTGGCTGGTGATCGACTGACACACCCTCCGAGATCGACCGGTAGATCGCGATCGACGTAATGAGCACCCCTGCTTTAAGGTGTTCGACTGCAAAACTAACAACATTTTTTTAGCATGTCAGCAGTTAACATGTGTCAAGTAATAAAGTATTTGACTATGACAGCTAGCGGTGTAGCTAAATAATAATAGTTCAGATTTCTAGTGCTTGATGGTGAGGACTGAGAATCATCATTCATTGACACGTTCCATCCCTAATTCACAAGGAAGTCCACCTGCTGGGCTGGTCTTGGACTTGGACTTGGCGCAGCGTTCATAGTGGGCTTCTTCACAGCAGGGGGGCAGGAGGAGGAGGAGGCCTGCTGGATGAATGACTGGGGGTCCGAGGTGAGGCGACGCACGGCCGGAAGACTTTTCTGTGGATTGAAGAAAAGAAGTTCAGTCGTGCGCTTAGTGACCAGGAGAAGTCATGTGACCTGCACCTTGAGAAAAGGCACCAAGCACGGCTGCGGCGTGGACTTGAGCTCCCGATAGAGCGCTTGCGTGAACTCCTCCGCCTCCATCTTGCCTTCCTGCAGGTGAGACAAGGCAGACGCGTGACCCGACGGCCCACGTGGACCAGGAGCCGGGGACCGGGAGGGGAACCGCACCAGCAGACTCCTGACCAGGCCTCGCACGTTGTTGGCCATGCTGGTGGACTTGGAGTCGCTGGACGCCAGCTTGATGAGGGTCACCAGGAAGTTCTTGCACTTCTTCACGCTCTCCATGGTCTCCTGGTGAGTGGACCAAAGACCACTTGTCACTTCAAGTGGAACCTCCATTTACAAACACCTCTATTTGCAAACCTGCCAAGTCCCCCGTGAGTGACAACGTTTATTCATTCTTCCATAAAGTGTGCCACTGGAAGCCTTCCGTTTTCATGACATCACTTCCTGTGCAGTACATTGTCAACATATCTGCAAATTCCGAGAAAACCGGGACTTTTGGGAAAGGGAAAACCTGTTGTGGGTTCTATATATCAGAAGGTAGTGTGGGAGGATGGTTGAAAGGTCGGAATCAGCTAAAAAAAATTACACACAATTTTGAGAATTTTGGGCATTGTATTAGTATGAATATGTAGATTACATGCAAGCTGATATCATCCGATGCCAATCAGGATACGGATCGGGACACCCCTACTAGTGTTGTCCCGAGGGATGTCCGATAATGGCTTTTTTGCCGATATTGTCCAAATACAGAGCATCTATGAGCAGGCAGTTAGGAAAAAAGCTAAGAAAATTATTTCCAACTCACAACACCCACTCATCTGCCTCACAATATGAAGGTCCTGAGTAGTCTTGGGTTCAATCCCGGGCTCGGGATCTTTCTGTGTGGAGTTTGCATGTTCTCCCCGTGACTGCGTGGGTTCCCTCCGGGTACTCCGGCTTCCTCCCACCTCCAAAGACATGCACCTGTTGATTGGTAACACTAAATTGGCCCTAGTGTGTGGATGTGAGTGTGAATGTTGTCTGTCTATCTGTGTTGGCCCTGCGGTGAGGTGGCGACTTGTCCAGGGTGTACCCCGCCTTCCGCCCGATTGTAGCTGAGATAGGCTCCAGCGCCCCCCGCGACCCCAAAGGGAATAAGCGGTAGAAAATGGATGGATGGATGGAACACCCACTCTTTCCTGAATATGGAACCCTGCCATCAGGGAGAAGACTCCGGGTCCCACTATGCAAATCTAACCGCCTTAAATTATCATTTGTTCCAGCCTCCATTAAGCTGACCAACAATGTGCGATAGAATTTTAATACATAGGTTAGCACTTTTTTAGCACATAGCACTTTAGCACATAGCACTTTAGCACACAGCACTTTATCCATGAGCTCTAGTGCAATGCACATTGGTACTTTATCTTTATCTCCATACTGTAGATTTTATGCCTACATCAAAGTGCCACCTATGTCTATCAAGCTCCATGTTCTGATGTTTAAATGTCAGTTGTATGGTTGTGGTTGTGTCTGTGCTTGTGTTTTTGTTCTGTTGTTTTTGGGTATGTTAAGAAAGCAATGATGCACTGTGCCCAAGACAAATTTCCCCGCGGGGACAATAAAGTTGAACCTTGACCTTGAAATCTTAATTGCCGATACCAATATATACAGTCGTGGAATTAACACATTATGCCTAATTTTAACACATTATTATGCCTAATTTAACACATTATTATGCCTAATTTGGACAACCAGGTATGGTGAAGATTAGGTCCTTTTTAAATAAAATAAGATAAATAAATTAAAAACCATCCATCCATCCATCTTCTTCCGCTTATCCGAGGTCGGGTCGCGGGGGCAGCAGCCTAAGCAGGGAAGCCCAGACTTCCCTCTCCCCAGCCACTTCGTCCAGCTCCTCCCGGGGGATCCCGAGGCGTTCCCAGGCCAGCCGGGAGAGATAGTCTTCCCAACGTGTCCTGGGTCTTCCCCGCAGCCTCCTACCGGTCGGACGTGCCCTAAACACCTTCCTAGGGAGGCGCTCGGGTGGCATCCTGACTAGATGCCCGAACCACCTCATCTGGCTCCTCTCCATGTGGAGGAGCAGCGGCTTTACTTTGAGCTCCTCCCGGATGACAGAGCTTCTCACCCTATCTCTAAGGGAGAGACCCAAACTCATTTGGGCTGCATGTACCCGTGATCTTGTCCTTTCGGTCATAACCCAAAGCTCATGACCATAGGTGAGGATGGGAACGTAGATCGACCGATAAATCGAGAGCTTCGCCTTCCGGCTCAGCTCCTTCTTCACCACAACGGATCGATACAGCGTCCGCATTACTGAAGACGCCGCCTGTCAATCTCACCATCCACTCTTCCCTCACTCGTGAACAAGACTCCCAGGTACTTGAACTCCTCCACTTGGGGCAAGATCTCCTCCCCAACCCGGAGATGGCACTCCACCCTTTTCCGGGAGAGAACCATGGACTCGGACTTGGAGGTGCTGATTCCCATCCCAGTCGCTTCACACTCGGCTGCGAACCGATCCAGTGAGAGCTGAAGATCCTGGCCGGAGGAAGCCATCAGGACCACATCATCTGCAAATAGCAGAGACCTAATCCTGCAGCCACCAAACCAGATCCCCTTAACGCCTTGACTGCGCCTAGAAATTCTGTCTGAATTAACACATTATTATGCCTAATTTGGACAACCAGGTATGGTGAAGATAAGGTCCTTTTTTTTTTAAATAATAAAATAAAATAAGATAAATAAATAAATAAAAAATTCTTGAATAAAAAAGAAAGTAAAACAATATAAAAACAGTTACATAGAAACTAGTAATGAATGAAAATGAGTAAAATGAAGTGTTAAAGGTTAGTACTATTAGTGGAGCAGCAGCACGCACAATCATGTGTGCTTACGGACTGTATCCCTTGCAGACTGTATTGATATATAATGTAGGAACCACAATATTAATAACAGAAAGAAACAACCCTTTTGTGTGAATGAGTTGGGGGAGGAAGGTTTTTTGGGTTGGTGCACTAATTGTAAGTGTATCTTGTGTTTTTTATGTTGATTTAATAAAAAAAACGATACCGATAATAGAAAACCGATACGATAATCAGGGCGCAGGTACAGAACAATCAAATTCCGGAGGGCCCGCCTCAGGAAAAGCCTGATCCCTGCAGCTATAGCCGCCCTTAACAGCAGGCCCGGCCGACCTGTCTGACAAGCCTGTAAATGTGTGTTAGTCATGTATGATGTCTTTTTGTTATTTTTTTTTGTGTGATGTGTAATGTCTAGTGTTTAAATGTACGGCAGTGACAATGAATTTCCCCAAGGGGACCAATAAATCTAATCTAAATCTAATCTAAAAAAATCTAATTTCGAATATTACATTTTAAAGCATTTATCCGCCGATAATATCGGCAGGCCGATAGTTGTCGCGATACCAATGTTTTGGTACCGGTACCAAAATGTATTTCGATACTTTTCTAAATAAAAGGGGGACCACAAAAAATGTCATTATTGTCTTTATTTGAACAAAAAATGTTAGTGTACATGAAACATATGTTTATTATTGTAGTTTAGTCCTTAAATAAAATAGTGACAACTTGTCTTTTAGTAGTAAGTAAACAAACAAAGACTCCTAATTAGTCTGCAGTAACATATTGTGTCATTTATACACCTATTATTTTGTACACATTATTAAGGACAAACTGTAAAAATTGATTATTAATCCACTTGTTCATTTACTGTTAATATCTGCTTATTTTCTCTTTTAACATGTTCTATCTACACTTCTGTTCAAATGTAATAATCACTTATTCTCCTCTTCTTTCATACTTTACATTAGTTTTGGATGATACCACACATTTAGGTATCGATGCGATACCAAGTAGTTACAGTATCATACATTGGTCATATTCAAAGTCCTCAACGTATTTCCTGAGTTTATAAACATAATATGATTTTTTTTTCAAACGAAAGATGTGATGCCAGAAAATATTGATGTAATCATAGTGGTATTGACTAGATATGCTATTGTACTTGGTATCATTACAGTGGATGTCAGGTGTATTTCCACCATACTTGCCAACCCTCCCGAATTTTCCGGGAGACTCCCGAAATTCAGCGCCTCTCCCGAAAACCTCCCGGGACAAATATTCTCCCGAAAATCTCCCGATTTTCAGCCGGAGCTGGAGGCCACGCCCCCTCCAGCTCCATGCGGACCTGAGTGAGGACAGCCTTTTTTCGATGGGAGGACAACAGGGTGACAAGAACTAAATCATCCAGACTAGAGATAAATTGTATTATGTTTATCTTACCTACAAATAAATATATTTATTAATTTAAAAAAAAATTTAAAAAATACATTTTTACTATATTTTGCTAAAAACATCAAAATTAATTGTATTTTTATTTGTATTTTTTCTGACTCCTTATTACATTAGAATTATACATTAAAATAAACATATTTGAAATAATTAATTTTAAATTATCATAATAATTCATTTAAAATGACCATATTTAATTATTAAAATAATTGCTTGTTTATCAGCAACTTTAGCATTTTATTCATTACATTTTGAAACTCTCAGAAACATGTTATGTTATATTCCTTAATATTAATTTATGCAAGTTTGAAGTATCAATTATCTAAACACAGTTTTGTTTGCTTATTTTCAGGATGTAGATTGTATATATATATTAGAGATGCGCGGTTTGCGGGCACAACCGCGGATTATCCGCGTATCGGGCGGATGAAATTTTAAAAAATTAGATTTTATCAGCGGGTCGGGTCGGGCGATTGAAATAAAAAAAAAATTAGATTTTAAATAGATTCAGGCGGGTGGCAGTTAAACCAATTGGGAAATATATATACATAGTTAAATGTTGTTACCCACATACGAAAAACGAGCAGGCACCTGCAGCATATGCCACAACAGAAAAAAAAAAAAAAAAGAGATGGACACTTTTACGGAGCGGAGAAGGGACGCCTCGCCGGGGTCCGGGACCGAGGCCCCTTCCCCCGAGAGGGCCCCACCGGGAGCCGTAGCTGAGGCGATCCGCGAGAAGGGCCCGACGCACGTCCAGGGTCACCACCGCGCCGACACCCCGCCTCGTCCGCCTTCGCCGCGGCCGGCGTCACGCGCAGCAGGTAAGCAGCTTACCTGCCCGCCACCCCCGTGGCCGGGGGCTCGTAACAGGGGTCACTCCGCCCGCGCAGCTTACCTGCCCGCCACCCCTGTTGCCGGGGGCGCGTAACAGGGGTCACTCCGCGCGCAGTGCGCTCACGAAAGGGGTGGGGCTCACCCTGGTTGATATAGACAGCAGCTAGGACGGTGGCCATGGAAGTTGGAACCCGCTAAGGAGTGTGTAACAACCCACCTGCCGAATCAACTAGCCCTGAAAATGGATGGCGCTGGAGCGTCGGGCCCATATACCCGGCCGTCGCCGGCAGCGAGACGCGCTTGGAGGTGCGCTCAGCGCGGCTCCCATATGATTGCGCACTGGTGTGCGTCTGGGTCGTGACAGCGTGGCACGCGAATGTCTGTGCTGCGTTGGATCAGTCTCCTTTCTTTAACAGGCAAAAGCTTTATAACCTCACTAATGCCTTGCATCGTCTATATTAGATATATAACAACGGGCGGGTGCGGGCGGATGGCGGGCGGATGCATTCGGGCGGATGCAGTTCTGATCAAATGTTAGATCGGGTGGATTGCGGATGGTTGACGACTTTCTGATGCGGTTGCGGATGAAATAATTGCCTATCCGCGCATCTCTAATATATATATATATATATATATATATATATATAAATAAATAAATATATATGTATGAAATACTTGACTTGGTGAATTCTAGCTGTCAATATACTCCTCCCCTCTTAACCACGCCCCCAGCCCCCACCCCCCGAAATCGGAGGTCTCAAGGTTGGCAAGTATGATTTCCACCCATGGCATTTGTTTACATTGTGACGCCGATGAGCTATTGTATCCTCCTACGGTGTGTAGTGAAGCTTGTTTAGCTATTCCTCGTCCTCCAGTGATAATGATACTTGTAAGAAACTTACTTTATTTGTCGCCATGGAGGCGAAGATTAGTGATTTAGAAGTAGCTAAAACACTGCGGATGGACGTTAGCCAGCTAGCCATGTCTTAAAGCACCTCTTCCTGAGGGTGTTCCAGTGTTATAACTTCACCTTTATCGTCACTTTTTACACCAAAATGCGTCCATTCTCCCTTTTCTGTCTACACACTGTGTCTGCTTGTAAGTACTCTGTGTGTGTGTGTGTGTGTGTGTGTGTGTGTGTGTGTGTGTGTGCTTGCTCGTAAAACCAGCAATGTCATGACGTGACGACTTCGAGGTGGTATAGTACCGAATATGATTCATTAGTATCGCAGTACTATACTAGTATCGGTATACCGTACAACCCTAACTCCTAGTGTTAAGTGTACTTGGTTTGAGTGCACTTTAAGTGTGTTAACTGAGACAAACCCCCGGGCTACAAAAATGCGATGCTCACTTGACTAAATGTCGGCGGAGGCTCCTTCTTGGTTTCCACGGCGACCGGCGGCACCAGGCTGCGGGCGTGAACCACGGCCGGTTTGTGGGCCACGTTGATCACCTGAAGACAGAGTACAGTACGGGTCACCCTAGCGCGGTTTCTTCCCAAAGCCCGGACGGCGGTACCTTCACCAGGGCCGTCTTCTGGACCGCCGGCGCCGTCACGTGGATCACCGTCACCTTCTCCTTGCTCTGACCGGCGGCAGCTGCTGCGGACGCCTGGGGATCGAGAAAGAAAGCGTGGATGACCCGACCCATCCCAGCGTCCCGACGCACACCTGCGGGGTCAGGGATCCTGCGGACTGGCTGCTCCTCACTCCCTGCTGAGCTCGCACCAAGGCCTGCTGGGACATCAGCATCAGCTGACCACTGTCGCTGCGGATCAGCACCATGCCTGTCGACACATCAACGCACACTTTCACTCTGCAGGACTAAGTCAGCTTTGAGCAATCAACAACACCCGAGGCTCACCCGGCGGGATCTGGAGGTTGGCGGGGAGCTGAGTCTGGACCGGCCGAGGAGCCACGGCCACCGGCGGCCCCGCCGACTTCGGCACGGTTATGACCATGGTCCTGCCCTGAGTGGTGCCGGCCTGGCCCAGAGGCACTTTGGTCAAATGGTTAGTGCCGACCACGCCCTTGGAGACCTTGGTCACCAGCATCACGGCGGCGGGGGACGTTTGCGGGGACAGAACTGAGGAGATGTTGGCTTGGTGGACGGGCCCGGCGGAGACACCCGAGGAAGGTACGGGGCCACACTTGGCTGACGTCATCGTCCCAATGGGTTCTTTATTTGTGGACATCATTACTTCGGGATCTTGAGGATTTAATAAAACAAGTAAATCCAAATGCTATTTATGTTGCCTAATTTTCTAGTTTGCCGACGCTTTATCAGCATGCGCATAAAAATCGGCTCCCAACTACGAGTCGGTTCTCATTGTTCAATTTAAAAGAGCCGTTCACGAACGTCACATCTCTATTTCAGATTTGTACCTATTTATTTAATAGAACAAGTAAATCCAAATGCTGCTACTTATGTTGACTAATTTTCTAGTTTGCCCACGCTTTATCAGAATGTGCATAAAAATAGCCTCACAACTACGAGTTGGTTCAATTTAAAAGAGCAGTTCAAAAGACTCGAACCGTTCGCGAACGTCACATCTCTATTTCAAATGTTTATCTATTTAATAAAACAAGTAAATCCAAATGCTGCTATTTATGTTGACTAATTTTCCAGTTTGCCAACGCTTTATCAGAATGTGCATAGAAATCGCCTCGCAACCACGAATAGGTTCAATTTAAAAGAGCTGTTCAAACGACTCGAACTGTTCGCGAACGTCACATCTCTTTCAAATTTGTACCTATTTAATAAAACAAGTAAATCCAAATGCTGCTACTTATGTTGACTGATGTTCTAGTTTGCCGACACTTTTTTTTTTTTTTTTTCTTTAGTTTATTTCGAACATGAACACACTTACATCATAATACATCACACAATTTCATATCATTTCATTTTACATCATGCCCGAAAAGGAGTAGGAAGAAGCAAAGCTTATTTAATCCTACCCCTTTCCCACTTCAGAGCGTTTACAAATATATAGAATCATTTACTGACCTTTTTATATAATAAAATAACATCTATGAATTAGTATACAACAGTTTTGTAATATGTAATTAATTAATTAATTCAGTCATTATTAACATACTGAGATGAAGAATATCTTATTTTCAATAAGGTTGAAAGTATTTCTCATAATTCTTCTTCTTTGTACTCTGTAAGCACTATTATTTTGAACAACCTCTTAAACTGGATCATATCAGTACAATTTTTAACTTCTTTACTTAATCCATTCCATCATTTAATTCCACATACTGATATGCTAAAAGTTCTAAGTGTTGTACGTGCATATAAATGTTTTAAATTATTTTTTCCTCTAAGGTTATATTTCTCCTCTTTAGTTGAGAAGAATTGTTGTACATTCTTTGGTAGCAGGTTATAGTTTGCTTTGTACATCATTTTAGCTCTTTGCAATTTTACCAAATCACCAAACTTT
The DNA here is from genome assembly GCF_033978685.3 of Nerophis lumbriciformis. Lineage (NCBI taxonomy): Eukaryota > Metazoa > Chordata > Actinopteri > Syngnathiformes > Syngnathidae > Nerophis > Nerophis lumbriciformis. Next base: position 42,338,645 of record NC_084565.2, read on the forward strand.
AATATTTCTGACTTAATAAATAAAGGGTTTGTGTGTTCTCTATATCCAACATTATGTATTATTCTAACTGATCTTTTTTGTAACACGGTTAGCGAATGTAGCGCACATTTGTAGTTATTTCCCCATATTTCTGCACAATAACTCAGATATGGTAACACTAGCGAGCAGTAGAGAATATGTAGTGATTTTTGGCCCAGGACATATTTTGCTTTATTCATTATTGAAATGTTTTTTGCCACCTTATGTTGCATGTTTTGTATATGAGATTTCCAGTTCATTTGATCATCTATTAATACTCCCAAAAATCTAGTTTCTTTTACCCTTTCTATGTCTACTTTGTCTATTTGTATTTGTGTATGATGCTCTTTTCTACTATTACCAAATAGCATTATTTTAGTTTTACTGAGATTCAAAGATAGTCTGTTTTTGTCAAACCATCTTTTTAATTTGTTCATTTCTTCTGTTATTATTTGTATTATCTTCTGTGTGCTCTCTCCTGAACAGAAAGCAGTTGTGTCGTCTGCAAATAAAACCAACTTTAAGTCCTTCGTAACCTTACAAATGTCGTTTATATAAAGATTGAACAATCTTGGTCCCAGTATTGACCCCTGGGGTACACCACAGGATATATCTAGCCGTGTTGACATATTTTCACCCATCTTTACATATTGCTTCCTGTTGGTTAAATAACTTCTTACCCAATTCAATACCAAACCTCTGATGCCATATCGTTCTAATTTTGGTATTAAAATATCATGATTAATTGTGTCAAATGCTTTTGTTAAGTCCATCAATACTGCAGCCGCACATTCTTTACCATCTATTGCATTGGTAATTTCCTCTGTTATTTTGGTTAGTGCTATTGATGTTGAGATATTTGCTCGGAATCCATATTGGTTCTCCACAAGCGTCCCACTTTTGTTAATAAATAAATCTAATCGACTATTGAATAATTTTTCCAAGATTTTGGAGAATTGTGGAAGTAATGAAACTGGTCTGTAGTTAGTAAACTGGTGTACGTCTCCATTCTTATAAATTGGTACGACTTTTGCAATTTTCATTATATCAGGGAATTTACCGGTTAAAAATGATACATTGGTGATATATGTCAGAGGTTCTGAAATGTCTTGTATAACCTTTTTTATCGTTACCATATCTATTCCATGACAGACACTTTATCAGAATGTGCATAAAAATCGCCTCCCAACTACGAATTGGTTCAATTTAAAAGAGCCATTCAAAAGACTCGAACCGTTCACACATTTGTATTTAAAATTTGTATCTAATAAAACAAGTAAATCCAAATGCTGCTACTTATGTTGACTAATGTTCTAGTTTGCCGACGCTTTATCAGAATGTGCATAAAAAATCGCCTCCCAACTACGAATTGGTTCAATTTAAAACACTCATTGAAAAGAGCCATTCAAAAGACTCGAACCGTTCGCGAACATCACATTTCTATTTAAAATGTTTATCTAATAAAACAAGTAAATCCAAATGCTGCTACTTATGTTGACTAATGTTCTAGTTTGCCGACGCTTTATCAGAATGTGCATAAAAATCGCCTCCCAACTACGAATTGGTTCAATTTAAGACTCATTAAAAAGAGCCATTCAAAAGACTCGAACCGTTTGCGAACATCACATTTCTATTTAAATTTTTTATCTAATAAAACAAGTAAATCCAAATGCTGCTACTTATGTTGACTAATGTTCTAGTTTGCCGACGCTTTATCAGAATGTGCATAAAAATCGCCTCCCAACTACGAATTGGTTCAATTTAAAAGACTCATTCAAAAGAGCCATTCAAAAGACTCGAACCGTTTGCGAACATCACATTTCTATTTAAATTTTTTATCTAATAAAACAAGTAAATCCAAATGCTGCTACTTATGTTGACTAATGTTCTAGTTTGCCGACGCTTTATCAGAATGTGCATAAAAATCGCCTCCCAACTACGAATTGGTTCAATTCAAAAGAGCCATTCAAAAGTTTTGAACCGTTCGCGAACATCACATTTCTATTTAAAATTGTTATCTAATAAAACAAGTAAATCCAAATGCTGCTACTTATGTTGACTAATGTTCTAGTTTGCCGACGCTTTATCAGAATGTGCATAAAAATCGCCTCCCAACTACGAATTGGTTCAATTTAAAAGAGTCATTCAAAAGAGTCATTCATAAGACTCGAACCATTCGCGAACATCACATTTCTATTTAAAATTTGTATCTAATAAAACAAGCAAGTCCAAATGCTGCTACTTATGTTGACTAATGTTCTAGTTTGCCGACGCTTTATCAGAATGTGCATAAAAATCGCCTCCCAACTACGAATTGGTTCAATTTAAAAGAGTCATTCAAAAGACTCGAACCGTTCACACATTTGTATTTAAAATTTTTATCTAATAAAACAAGTAAATCCAAATGCTGCTACTTATGTTGACTAATGTTCTAGTTTGCCGACGCTTTATCAGAATGTGCATAAAAATCGCCTCCCAACTACGAATTGGTTCAATTTAAAAGAGTCATTCAAAAGAGCCATTCAAAAGACTCGAACCGTTCGTGAACATCACATTTCTATTTAAAATGTTTATCTAATAAAACAAGTAAATCCAAATGCTGCTACTTATGTTGACTAATGTTGTAGTTTGCCGACGCTTTATCAGAATGTGCATAAAAATCGCCTCCCAACTACGAATTGGTCACTTCAAAAGAGCCATTCAAAAGTTTTGAACCGTTTGCGAACATCACATTTCTATTTAAAATTGTTATCTAATAAAACAAGTAAATCCAAATGCTGCTACTTATGTTGACTAATGTTCTAGTTTGCCGACGCTTTATCAGAATGTGCATAAAAATCGCCTCCCAACTACGAATTGGTTCAATTTAAAAGACTCATTAAAAAGAGCCATTCAAAAAGACTCGAACCGTTCGCAAACATCACATTTCTATTTAACATTTTTATCTAATAAAACAAGCAAATCCAAATGCTGCTACTTATGTTGACTAATGTTCTAGTTTGCCAACGCTTTATCAGAATGTGCATAAAAAAATCGCCTCCCAACTACGAATTGGTTCAATTTAAAAGAGTCATTCAAGAGACTCGAACCGTCCGCGAACATCACATTTCTATTTAACATTTTTATCTAATAAAACAAGTAAATCCAAATGCTGCTACTTATGTTGACTAATGTTCTAGTTTGCCGACGCTTTATCAGAATGTGCATAAAAATCGCCTCCCAACTACGAATTGGTTCAATTTAAAAAGAGTCATTCAAAAGACTCGAACCGTTCGCGAACATCACATTTCTATTTAACATTTGTATCTAATAAAACAAGTAAATCCAAATGCTGCTACTTATGTTGACTAATGTTCTAGTTTGCCGACGCTTTATCAGAATGTGCATAAAAATCGCCTCCCAACTACGAATTGGTTCAATTTAAGACTCATTAAAAAGAGCCATTCAAAAGACTCGAACCGTCCGCGAACATCACATTTCTATTTAACATTTTTATCTAATAAAACAAGCAAGTCCAAATGCTGCTACTTATGTTGACTAATGTTCTAGTTTGCCGACGCTTTATCAGAATGTGCATAAAAAATCGCCTCCCAACTACGAATTGGTTCAATTTAAAAGAGTCATTCAAAAGACTCGAACCGTCCGCGAACATCACATTTCTATTTAACATTTTTATCTAATAAAACAAGTAAATCCAAATGCTGCTACTTATGTTGACTAATGTTCTAGTTTGCCAACACTTTATTAGAATGTGCATAAAAATCGCCTCCCAACTACGAATTGGTTCAATTTAAAAGAGCCATTCATAAGACTCGAACCATTCGCGAACATCACATTTCTATTTAAAATTTGTATCTAATAAAACAAGTAAATCCAAATGCTGCTACTTATGTTGACTAATGTTCTAGTTTGCCGACGCTTTATTAGAATGTGCATAAAAATCGCCTCCCAACTACGAATTGGTTAAATTTTAAAGAGTCATTCAAAAGACTCGAACCGTCCGCGAACGTCACATCTCTATTTCAAATGTTTATCTATTTAATAAAACAAGTAAATCCAAATGCTGCTACTTATGTTGACTAATGTTCTAGTTTGCCGACGCTTTATCAGAAGGTGCATTAAAATCGCCTCCCAACTACGAATTGGTTCAATTTAAAAGAGTCGAACCGTTCGCGAACATCACATTTCTATTTAACATTTTTATCTAATAAAACAAGTAAATCCAAATGCTGCTACTTATGTTGACTAATGTTGTAGTTTGCCGACGCATTATCAGGATGTGCATAAAAATCGCCTCCCAACTACGAATTGGTTCAATTTAAAAGAGTCATTCAAAAGACTCGAACCGTTCACGAACATCACATTTCTATTTAAAATGTTTATCTAATAAAACAAGTAAATCCAAATGCTGCTACTTATGTTGACTAATGTTCTAGTTTGCCAACGCTTTATCAGGATGTGCATAAAAATCGCCTCCCAACTACGAATTGGTTCAATTTAAAAGACTAATTAAAAAGAGCCATTCAAAAGACTCGAACCGTCCGCGAACATCACATTTCTATTTAACATTTTTATCTAATAAAACAAGTAAATCCAAATGCTGCTACTTATGTTGACTAATGTTCTAGTTTGCCGACGCTTTATCAGAATGTGCATAAAAATCGCCTCCCAACTACGAATTGGTTCAATTTAAAAGAGTCATTCAAAAGAGCCATTCAAAAGACTCGAACCGTTCGCGAACATCACATTTCTATTTAAAATGTTTATCTAATAAAACAAGTATATCCAAATGCTGCTACTTATGTTGACTAATGTTCTAGTTTGCCGACGCTTTATCAGAATGTGCATAAAAATCGCCTCCCAACTATGAATTGGTTCAATTTAAAAGAGCCATTAAAAAGAGCCATTCAAAAGACTCGAACCGTTCGCGAACATCACATTTCTATTTAAAATGTGTATCTAATAAAACAAGTAAATCCAAATGCTGCTACTTATGTTGACTAATGTTCTAGTTTGCCGACGCTTTATCAGAATGTGCATAAAAATCGCCTCCCAACTGCGAATTGGTTCAATTCAAAAGAGCCATTCAAAAGTTTTGAACCGTTCGCGAACATCACATTTCTATTTAAAATTGTTATCTAATAAAACAAGTAAATCCAAATGCTGCTACTTATGTTGACTAATGTTCTAGTTTGCCAACACTTTATTCGAATGTGCATAAAAATCGCCTCCCAACTACGAATTGGTTCAATTTAAAAGAGCCATTCATAAGACTCGAACCATTCGCGAACATCACATTTCTATTTAAAATTTGTATCTAATAAAACAAATAAATCCAAATGCTGCTACTTATGTTGACTAATGTTCTAGTTTGCCGACGCTTTATCAGAATGTGCATAAAAATCGCCTCCCAACTACGAATTGGTTCAATTTAAAAAGAGTCATTCAAAAGACTCGAACCGTTCGCGAACATCACATTTCTATTTAACATTTGTATCTAATAAAACAAGTAAATCCAAATGCTGCTACTTATGTTGACTAATGTTCTAGTTTGCCGGCGCTTTATCAGAATGTGCATAAAAAATCGCCTCCCAACTACGAATTGGTTCAATTTAAAAGAGTCATTCAAAAGACTCGAACCGTTCGCGAACATCACATTTCTATTTAACATTTTTATCTAATAAAACAAGTAAATCCAAATGCTGCTACTTATGTTGACTAATGTTCTAGTTTGCCGACGCTTTATCAGAATGTGCATAAAAATCGCCTCCCAACTACGAATTGGTTCAATTTAAAAGAGTCATTCAAAAGACTCGAACCGTTCGCGAACATCACATTTCTATTTAAAATTTGTATGTAATAAAACAAGTAAATCCAAATACTGCTACTTATGTTGACTAATGTTGTAGTTTGCCGACGCTTTATCAGGATGTGCATAAAAATCGCCTCACAACTCCGAATCGGTTCAATTTAAAAGAGCCGTTCAAAAGACTCGAACCGTTCGCGAACATCACATTTCTATTTAACATTTTTATCTAATAAAACAAGTAAATCCAAATGCTGCTACTTATGTTGACTAATGTTCTAGTTTGCCGACGCTTTATCAGAATGTGCATAAAAATCGCCTCCCAACTACGAATTGGTTCAATTTAAGAGTCATTCAAAAGACTCGAACCGTTCGCGAACATCACATTTCTATTTAACATTTGTATCTAATAAAACAAGTAAATCCAAATGCTGCTACTTATGTTGACTAATGTTCTAGTTTGCCGACGCTTTATCAGAATGTGCATAAAAATCGCCTCCCAACTACGAATTGGTTCAATTTAAGAGTCATTCAAAAGAGCCATTCAAAAGACTCGAACCGTTCGCGAACATCACATTTCTATTTAAAATGTTTATCTAATAAAACAAGTAAATCCAAATGCTGCTACTTATGTTGACTAATGTTCTAGTTTGCCGACGCTTTATCAGAATGTGCACAAAAATCGCCTACCAACTCCGAATCGGTTCAATTTAAAAGAGCCGTTCAAAAGACTCGAACCGTTCGCGAACGTCACATCTCTATTTCCGAACGCAAGGTGACCCAAAACCAATTAAAAGCCAAACTTTGCTGGCAATATCCAACACAAAGGCGTCCATAAAAAAGACTAAGGTTGACAAAAGGCGATAAAAACTTACCTCCGCGTCGGCTTTAAGGTGGACTGTGTCGGGCTAGCAGCACAACACGAGCTAGCATGTCATGAAAGAGATGCTATATGTGGTCACAGGTGCCCGTGACGTAGCTCTTTAAGATGACTCAACAAGGGACAGCTGGATCATCAACATAGGAAGTCAACAAGACGACACTTGGAACTCGACTAAGTAAGTAAGTTATTAAAGTGAGGGGTTGAATTGCAGCGAGTTTCCACGAAACCGCCAAATTAAATGGGAAGAGGACTTGTGTGTAAATTCCGTACTCCTCTCACGGCTCCTGAATGCAACTTGGTGATGCGTTCAGGCGCACACGGGGGGAAAAAAACAATCAAAAACAATTCTAGTTAATTTCATTGACTCACTCGTTACGACGAGAAATGTAATTGTTTGGTTTTTCCGCGTGAATATTCTTCCCGTGGAAGTTGGAACCTGCGGAGGCACTTGTGTACTGCAGAATAGAATAGAATGGACTTTATTGTCATTATATTTGCATATAACGAGATTAAGGACTCCAATTTAAGGAGCTGTAGTGGAAACAAATATGGGATAAAAATAAATGATACAAGAAGTAATAAAGATAAAAAAAAAAAATTGAAATAAACAGACTACAATCCAATAAAAAATAATAAGCAGAAGAAAGGCTTATTTAACTCATACTTGCCAACCTTGAGACCTCCGATTTCGGGAGGTGGGGTGTGGGGGCGTGGTTAAGAGGGGAGGAGTATATTGACAGCTAGAATTCACCAAGTCAAGTATTTCATACACATATATATATATATATATATATATATATATATATATATATATATATATATATATATATATATATATATATACAGGCCCGGCCCTAACCAATCTGGCGCCCTAGGCAAGATTTTAGGTGGCGCCCCCCCCCCACATCGGCAGTGAAGTGTATATACTCACAAGAAACCGAATAGCTTTGTCTTTGACCTTTTTTTTACTTAAAGAAAGCAAATTAACAATCAGAATAGTTAACAAGATAAAAAAAAATATGAATAAATAAATGAATGCAAAAAATAAAAAATGAATATATGAAATACAATATTTTTTACATACATATTGCTTAATTTACATTAATGATGTGCACTTTATCAACTAGGCTTACAACTATACCTAATATATAAAGGGGTGGAAAAGTGACTATTACCTGCAGGGCAAACATTAGCTAACCAGAAGGCAATAACAATGTAAACAAAAAACACCTGCTTAAAAGATCTAATACAAATGTCCCTGAGGAATGTAAGGTAATTACCTAACGTTACATTATTATTTTCCATAACAATTTAGCCCCCTCCACAATATTAACCCGACGTTAAAACAGAACTAGCTATTTATTGATTAGCAATTGCCGAATCATGTAACATTAGCTTAATGCTAGAAAGCCAGGTTACTATCACATTCTGTAACAGACAAATAATTTAATGTAGGCATACCTGCTACCTCTGTCTTTTCTCGTTTCTCTTCTTTTCTCTTTTTTCTTCCCTGGGCACCTGACAGTTTTGGCCGTTTTGACATCTTGTGTTGATTTTTTTGATGTGGTGACGTCCAAAAAGAGTCATGATAGGCATACTTGCCAACCCTCCCGAATTTTCCGTGAGACTCCCGAAATTCAGCGCCTCTCCCGAAAACCTCCCGGGACAAATATTCTCCCGAAAATCTCCCGATTTTCAGCCGGAGCTGGAGGCCACGCCCCCTCCAGCTCCATGCGGACCTGAGTGAGGACAGCCTTTTTTTCATGACGGGAGGACAACAGGGTGACAAGAACTAAATCATCCAGACTAGAGACAAATTGTATTATTATGTTTATCTTACCTAAAAATAAATATATTTATTAATTTAAAAAAAAAAAAAAAAAAAAATGTTTACTATATTTTGCTAAAAACATCAAAATTCATTGTATTTTTATTTGTATTTTTTCTGACTCCTTATTACATCCAGCCATAAAATTATACATTAAAATAAACATATTGGAAATAATTAATTTTAAATGATCATAATAATTCATTTAAAATGACCATATTTAATTATTAATATAATTGCTTGTTTATCAACAACTTTAGCATTTTATTCATTACATTTTGAAGCTCTCAGAAGCCAAGTTATGTTATATTCCTTAATATTTATTTATGCAAGTTTGAAGTATCAATTATCTAAACACAGTTTTGTTTGCATATTTTCAGGATGTATATATATATATATATATGTATGTATGTATATATACATATATGTATGTATATATACATATATGTATATGTATGTATATATATATGTATGAAATACTTGACTTGGTGAATTCTAGCTGTCAATATACTCCTCCCCTCTTAACCACGCCCCCGCCCTCAACCACGCCCCCGTCCCACCCCCGACCACGCCCCCCACCTCCCGAAATCGGAGGTCTCAAGGTTGGCAAGTATGTGATACGGGAAGGGAGGGGGCGCACCGTGCGGAGGGAGGAGGGGGCGTAATGTTGTAACAAATAATATTTCTATTAAATAGGCTTTACTTTGCATTTTAATTAACGTGGGATTATTTTTTGTATTTAGAAATAATAGTACCAACTTTTTTTTATTTATTTATTTATTTTTTTCCTCCAACATTTGTGGCACTGGCATGGCGCCCCCTGATGGACGGCGCCCTTAGCATTTGCCTATACGGCCTATGTCACGGGCCGGCCCTGCTTGAATGTCCAGGATGAGTGGAATGCATACTTGCCAACCTTGAGACCTCCGATTTCGGGAGGTGGGGGGTGGGGGCGTGGTCGGGGCAGGGCGTGGTGGAGGGCGTGGTTAAGAGGGGAGGAGTATATTGACAGCTAGAATTCACCAAGTCAAGTATTTCATACACACACACATATATATATATATATATATATATATATATATATATATATATATATATATATATATATATATATATATATATATATATATATATAGATATCTATATATATATATAGATATCTATATCCTGAAAATATGCAAACAAAACTGTGTTTAGATAATTGATACTTCAAACTTGCATAAATAAATATTAAGGAATATAACATAACTTGGCTTCTGAGAGTTTCAAAATGTAATGAATAAAATGCTAAAGTTGTTGATAAACAAGCAATTATTTTTATAATTAAATATGGTCATTTTAAATTAATTATTATCATAATTTAAAATCAATTATTTCAAATATGTTTATTTTAATGTATAATTCTATGGCTGGATGTAATAAGGAGTCACAAAAAAATACAAATAAAAATACAATTTTGATGTTTTTAGCAAAATATAGTAAAAATGTATTTATTTATTTATTTTTTAAGTTAATAAATATATTTATTTTTAGATAAAATAAACATAATAATACAATTTATCTCTAGTCTGGATGATTTAGTTCTTGTCACCCTGTTGTCCTCCCGTCATGAAAAAAGGCTGTCCTCACTCAGGTCCGCATAGAGCTGGAGGGGGCGTGGCTTCCAGCTCCGGCTGAAAATCGGGATATTTTCGGGAGAATATTTGTCCCGGGAGGTTTTCGGGAGAGGCGCTGAATTTCGGGAGTCTCGGCAAGTATGATTTAACTAGAAGAGGCCATTCTTGAAGGAATAGCGTGTTCCAATGCTGAAGTTGAAGTAAAATGAATAGTTTGAATGTTGGAATCGTTTGAATGTTGACGAGTTTCAATTTCCAGGAAAACCGGAATTAAGTTTGGAACTTGGGAAAGTGTTGGCTTGAATGTCCAGGATGAGTGGAGTGTGTTGATGTTGGAATGGTTTGAATAGGTTGAAAAATGTGGGAATTGTGCAACTTGGAAAAAATGTCCCATTCATTTCAATGGGAACTTCCTGGAAATTTGGGAAAAAGCGAGATTTTTTTTTTTTAAATCGGAGCATGAATGTCCCGAATGAGCTGAATCGGTTGGTGTTGGAATCGTTTAAATCGGGCAAGAAATGTTGAAGTAGTAAATGGTATTAGGGAATTTCGGGAAAAGCGGGAATTCTTTTGGAAAATGCTAAAAAAAAAAATTTGATCGTTGGTGTTGGAATTTTTTTAATCGGTCGAGAAAAGTTGAAGTAGTAACATTTTTAATTGAGAAATGGTATTACGGAATTCCTGGAATTTTTCAAGTTCAAAAAAACAACTTCGTTTTTTTGTCCTAATTAAGTTTTGACGGTTGAAGTGGGTTGAAAAATGTGGGAAGAGTAGTCGCCAGAACAAAGGGTGGAAATAGGACTTTGGAAAACCAGGAATTCAGGAAAATCCTGGAATTGTTTTGAATTTTCCTGGAAGGTGGAATACGTTGAAGGTGGAATGGTTTGAATAGGTTGAAAACTGCGGAAATGGTGGAAGTTTAGAAAATGGCCAATTCATTTTGAATGGGAAAAATGTCCCTGGAAATTTTGGGAAAAAGCGAGATTTTGGGAAAATGATTCAGAGCATGAATGTCCTGAATGAGCTGAATTGGTTAGTGTTGGAATTGTTTAAATCAGGCAAGAAATGTTGAAGTAGTAAATGGTATTAGGGAATTTCGGGAAAAGCGGGAATTTTTTGGAAAATGCTAAAACAAAAAAAGTGATTGTTATAATTGAATTTTTTTAATTGGTCGAGAAAAGTTGAAGTAGTAACATTTTTAATTGAGAAGTGGTATTACGGAATTCCTGGAATTTTTCGAGTTCAAAAAAACAACTTTGTTTTTTGTCCTAATTAAGTTTTGACGGTTGAAGTGGGTTGAAAAATGTGGGAAGGGTAGTCGCCGGAAAAAAGGGTGAAAATAGGGCTTTGGAAAACCAGGAATTCTGGAAAATCCTGGAATGTTTTTTAATTTTTCTGGAAGGTGGAATGTGTTGAAGGTGGAATGGTTTGAATAGGTTGTAAACTGCGGAAATGGTGGAAGTTTAGAAAATGGCCAATTCATTTTGAATGGGAAAAATGTCCCTGGAAATTTGGGGAAAAAGCGAGATTTTTGGAAAATGATTCAGAGCATGAATGTCCTGAATGAGCTGAATTGGTTAGTGTTGGAATTGTTTAAATCAGGCAAGAAATGTTGAAGTAGTAAATGGTATTAGGGAATTTCGGGAAAAGCGGGAATTTTTTGGAAAATGCTAAAAAAAAAAAGTTTGATAGTTGGTGTTGGAATTTTGTTAATCGGTCGAGAAAAGTTGTAGTAACATTTTTAATTGAGAAATGGTATTACGGAATTCCTGGAATTTTTCGAGTTCAAAAAAACAACTTTGTTTTTTGTCCTAATTAAGTTTTGACGGTGGAACGGTTGAAAAATGTGGGAAGAGTAGTCGCCAGAACAAAGGGTGGAAATAGGACTTTGGAAAACCAGGAATTCTGGAAAATCCTGGAATTGTTTTGAATTTTCCTGGAAGGTGGAATACGTTGAAGGTGGAATGGTTTGAATAGGTTGAAAACTGCGGAAATGGTGGAAGTTTAGATAATGGCCAATTCATTTTGAATGGGAAAAATGTCCCTGGAAATTTGGGGAAAAACCGAGATTTTGGGAAAATGATTCAGAGCATGAATGTCCTGAATGAGCTGAATTGGTTAGTGTTGGAATTGTTTAAATCAGGCAAGAAATGTTGAAGTAGTAAATGGTATTAGGGAATTTCGGGAAAAGCGGGAATTTTTTGGAAAATGCTAAAACAAAAAAAAGTGATTGTTGTAATTGAATTTTTTTAATTGGTCGAGAAATGTTGAAGTAGTAACATTTTTAATTTAGAAATGGTATTACGGAATTCCTGGAATTTTTCAAGTTCAAAAAACAACTTTGTTTTTTGTCCTAATTAAGTTTTGACGGTTGAAGTGGGTTGAAAAATGTGGGAAGGGTAGTCGCCAGAAAAAAAGGTGAAAATAGGGCTTTGGAAAACCAGGAATTCTGGAAAATCCTGGAATTGTTTTGAATTTTCCTGGAAGGTGGAATACGTTGAAGGTGGAATGGTTTGAATAGGTTGAAAACTGCGGAAATGGTGGAAGTTTAGAAAATGGCCAATTCATTTTGAATGGGAAAAATGTCCCTGGAAATTTGGGGAAAAAGCGAGATTTTGGGAAAATGATTCAGAGCATGAATGTCCTGAATGAGCTGAATTGGTTAGTGTTGGAATTGTTTAAATCAGGCAAGAAATGTTGAAGTAGTAAATGGTATTAGGGAATTTCGGGAAAAGCGGGAATTTTTTGGAAAATGCTAAAACAAAAAAAAGTGATTGTTGTAATTGAATTTTTTTAATTGGTCGAGAAATGTTGAAGTAGTAACATTTTTAATTTAGAAATGGTATTACGGAATTCCTGGAATTTTTCAAGTTCAAAAAACAACTTTGTTTTTTGTCCTAATTAAGTTTTGACGGTTGAAGTGGGTTGAAAAATGTGGGAAGGGTAGTCGCCAGAAAAAAAGGTGAAAATAGGGCTTTGGAAAACTAGGAATTCTGGAAAATACTGGAATGTTTTTGAATTTTTCTGGAAGGTGGAATACGTTGAAGGTGGAATGGTTTGAATAGGTTGAAAACTGCGGAAATGGTGGAAGTTTAGATAATGGCCAATTCATTTTGAATGGGAAAAATGTCCCTGGAAATTTTGGGGAAAAGCGAGATTTTGGGAAAATGATTCAGAGCATGAATGTCCTGAATGAGCTGAATTGGTTAGTGTTGGAATTGTTTAAATCAGGCAAGAAATGTTGAAGTAGTAAATGGTATTAGGGAATTTCGGGAAAAGCGGGAATTTTTTGGAAAATGCTAAAACAAAAAAAGTGATTGTTATAATTGAATTTTTTTAATTGGTCGAGAAAAGTTGAAGTAGTAACATTTTTAATTGAGAAATGGTATTACGGAATTCCTGGAATTTTTCGAGTTCAAAAAAACAACTTTGTTTTTTGTCCTAATTAAGTTTTGACGGTGGAACGGTTGAAGTGGGTTGACAAATGTGGGAAGAGTAGTCGCCAGAACAAAGGGTGGAAATAGGACTTTGGAAAACCAGGAATTCTGGAAAATCCTGGAATTGTTTTGAATTTTCCTGGAAGGTGGAATACGTTGAAGGTGGAATGGTTTGAATAGGTTGAAAACTGCGGAAATGGTGGAAGTTTAGAAAATGGCCAATTCATTTTGAATGGGGAAAAATGTCCCTGGAAATTTGGGGAAAAGCGAGATTTTGGGAAAATGATTCAGAGCTGAATTGGTTAGTATTGGAATTGTTTAAATCAGGCAAGAAATGTTGAAGTAGTAAATGGTATTAGGGAATTTCGGGAAAAGCGGGAATTTTTTGGAAAATGCTAAAAGAAAAAAAGTGATTGTTGTAAATAAAAAAAATTTAATTGGTCGAGAAATGTTGAAGTAGTAACATTTTTAATTTAGAAATGGTATTACGGAATTCCTGGAATTTTTCAAGTTCAAAAAACAACTTTGTTTTTTGTCCCAATTAAGTTTTGACGGTGAAGTGGGTTGAAAAATGTGGGAAGAGTAGTCGCCAGAACAAAGGGTGGAAATAGTACTTTGGAAAAACCAGGAATTCTGGAAAATCCTGGAATTGTTTTGAATTTTCCTGGAAGGTGGAATACGTTGAAGGTGGAATGGTTTGAATAGGTTGAAAACTGCGGAAATGGTGGAAGTTTAGAAAATGGCCAATTCATTTTGAATGGGAAAAATGTCCCTGGAAATTTGGGGAAAAGCGAGATTTTGGGAAAATGATTCAGAGCATGAATGTCCTGAATGAGCTGAATTGGTTAGTGTTGGAATTGTTTAAATCAGGCAAGAAATGTTGAAGTAGTAAATGGTATTAGGGAATTTCGGGAAAAGCGGGAATTTTTTGGAAAATGCTAAAACAAAAAAAGTGATTGTTGTAATTGATTTTTTTTTAATTGGTCGGGAAATGTTGAAGTAGTAAAATTTTTAATTTAGAAATGGTATTACGGAATTCCTGGAATTTTTCAAGTTCAAAAAACAACTTTGTTTTTTGTCCTAATTAAGTTTTGACGGTTGAAGTGGGTTGAAAAATGTGGGAAGAGTAGTCGCCAGAAAAAAGGGTGAAAATAGGGCTTTGGAAAACCAGAAATTCTGGAAAATCCTGGAATGTTTTTGAATTTTCCTGGAAGGTGGAATACGTTGAAGGTGGAATGGTTTGAATAGGTTGAAAACTGCGGAAATGGTGGAAGTTTAGAAAATGGCCAATTCATTTTGAATGGGAAAAATGTCCCTGGAAATTTGGGGAAAAAGCGAGATTTTGGGAAAATGTCCTGAATGAGCTGAATTGGTTAGTGTTGGAATTTTTTAAATCAGGCAAGAAATGTTGAAGTAGTAAATGGTATTTGGGAATTTCGGGAATTTTTTGGAAAATGCTAAAACAAAAAAAGTGATTGTTGTAATTGAATTTTTTTAATTGGTCGAGAAATGTTGAAGTAGTAACATTTTTAATTTAGAAATGGTATTACGGAATTCCTGGAATTTTTCAAGTTCAAAAAACAACTTTGTTTTTTGTCCTAATTAAGTTTTGACGGTTGAAGTGGGTTGAAAAATGTGGGAAGGGTAGTCGCCAGAAAAAAGGGTGAAAATAGGGCTTTGGAAAACCAGGAATTCTGGAAAATCCTGGAATGTTTTTTTAATTTTCCTGGAAGGTGGAATACGTTGAAGGTGGAATGGTTTGAATAGGTTGAAAACTGCGGAACTGGTGGAAGTTTAGAAAATGGCCAATTCATTTTGAATGGGAAAAATGTCCCTGGAAATTTGGGGAAAAAGCGAGATTTTGGGAAAATGATTCAGAGCATGAATGTCCCAAAATGAGCTGAATTGGTTAGTGTTGGAATTGTTTAAATCAGGCAAGAAATGTTGAAGTAGTAAATGGTATTAGGGAATTTCGGGAAAAGCGGGAATTTTTTGGAAAATGCTAAAACAAAAAAAGTGATTGTTGTAATTGAATTTTTTTAATCGGTCGAGAAATGTTGAAGTAGTAACATTTTTAATTTAGAAATGGTATTACGGAATTCCTGGAATTTTTCAAGTTCAAAAAACAACTTTGTTTTTTGTCCTAATTAAGTTTTGACGGTTGAAGTGGGTTGAAAAATGTGGGAAGGGTAGTCGCCAGAAAAAAGGGTGAAAATAGGGCTTTGGAAAACCAGGAATTCTGGAAAATCCTGGAATGTTTTTTTATTTTTCTGGAAGGTGGAATGTGTTGAAGGTGGAATGGTTTGAATAGGTTGAAAACTGCGGAAATGGTGGAAGTTTAGAAAATGGCCAATTCATTTTGAATGGGAAAAATGTCCCTGGAAATTTGGGGAAAAAGCGAGATTTTGGGAAAATGATTCAGAGCATGAATGTCCTGAATGAGCTGAATTGGTTAGTGTTGGAATTTTTTAAATCATGCAAGAAATGTTGAAGTAGTAAATGGTATTAGGGAATTTCGGGAAAAGCGGGAATTTTTTGGAAAATGCTAAAACAAAAAAAAGTGATTGTTGTAATTGAATTTTTTAAATTGGTCGAGAAATGTTGAAGTAGTAACATTTTTAATTTAGAAATGGTATTACGGAATTCCTGGAATTTTTCAAGTTCAAAAGACAGCTTTTTTTTGTCCTAATTAAGTTTTGACGGTTGAAGTGGGTTGAAAAATGTGGGAAGGATAGTCGCCAGAAAAAAGGGTGAAAATAGGGCTTTGGAAAACCAGGAATTCTGGAAAATCCTGGAATGTTTTTGAATTTTCCTGGAAGGTGGAATACGTTGAAGGTGGAATGGTTTGAATAGGTTGAAAACTGCGGAAATGGTGGAAGTTTAGAAAATGGCCAATTCATTTTGAATGGGAAAAATGTCCCTGGAAATTTGGGAAAAAGCGAGATTTTGGGAAAATGATTCAGAGCATGAATGTCCTGAATGAGCTGAATTGGTTGGTGTTGGAATTGTTTAAATCGGGCAAGAAATGTTTAGTAGTAAATGGTATTAGGGAATTTCGGGAAAAACGGGAATTTTTTTGGAAAATGCTAAAAAAAAAAAAAATTTGATAGTTGGTGTTGGAATTTTTTTAATCGGTTGAGAAAACTTGAAGTAGTAACATTTTTAATTGAGAAATGGTATTACGGAATTCCTGGAATTTTTCGAGTTCAAAAAAACAACTTCGTTTTTTGTCCTAATTAAGTTTTGACGGTTGAAGTGGTTTGAAAAATGTGGGAAGAGTAGTCGCCAGAACAAAGGGTGGAAATAGGACTTTGGAAAACCAGGAATTCAGGAAAATCCTGAAATTGTTTTGAATTTTCCTGGAAGGTGGAATACGTTGAAAGTGGAATGGTTTGAATAGGTTGAAAACTGCGGAAATGGTGGAAGTTTAGAAAATGGCCAATTAATTTTGAATGGGAAAAATGTCCCTGGAAATTTGGGGAAAAGCGAGATTTTGGGAAAATGATTCAGAGCTGAATTGGTTAGTATTGGAATTGTTTAAATCAGGCAAGAAATGTTGAAGTAGTAAATGGTATTAGGGAATTTCGGGAAAAGCGGGAATTTTTTGGAAAATGCTAAAACAAAAAAAGGGATTGTTGTAATTGATTTTTTTAATCGGAATTCCTGGAATTTTTCAAGTTCAAAAAACAACTTTGTTTTTTGTCCTAATTAAGTTTTGACGGTTGAAGTGGGTTGAAAAATGTGGGAAAAGTAGTCGCCAAAACAAAGGGTGGAAATAGGACTTTGGAAAACCAGGAATTCTGGAAAATCCTGGAATTGTTTTGAATTTTCCTGGAAGGTGGAATGTGTTGAAGGTGGAATGGTTTGAATAGGTTGAAAACTGCGGAAATGGTGGAAGTTTAGAAAATGGCCAATTCATTTTGAATGAGAAAAATGTCCCTGGAAATTTGGGGAAAAGCGAGATTTTGGGAAAATGATTCAGAGCATTAATGAGCTGAATTGGTTAGTGTTGGAATTGTTTAAATCATGCAAGAAATGTTGAAGTAGTAAATGGCATTAGGGAATTTCGGGAAAAGCGGGAATTTTTTGGAAAATGTTAAAACAAAAAAAAGTGATTGTTGTAATTGAATATTTTTAATCGGTCGAGAAATGTTGAAGTAGTAAAATTTTTAATTTAGAAATGGTATTACGGAATTCCTGGAATTTTTCAAGTTCAAAAAACTACTTTGTTTTTTGTCCTAATTAAGTTTTGACGGTTGAAGTGGGTTGAAAAATGTGGGAAGAGTAGTCGCCAGAACAAAGGGTGGAAATAGGACTTTGGAAAACCAGGAATTCTGGAAAATCCTGGAATTGTTTTGAATTTTCCTGGAAGGTGGAATACGTTGAAGGTGGAATGGTTTGAATAGGTTGAAAACTGCGGAAATGGTGGAAGTTTAGAAAATGGCCAATTCATTTTGAATGGGGAAAAATGTCCCTGGAAATTTGGGGAAAAGCGAGATTTTGGGAAAATGATTCAGAGCTGAATCGGTTAGTGTTGGATTTTTTTAAATCATGCAAGAAATGTTGAAGTAGTAAATGGTATTAGGGAATTTTGGGAAAAGCGGGAATTTTTTGGAAAATGCTAAAACAAAAAAAAGTGATTGTTGTAATTGAATTTTTTTAATTGGTCGAGAAAAGTTGAAGTATTTTAATTGAGAAATGGTATTACGGAATTCCTGGAATTTTTCGAGTTCAATTGTCCTAATTAAGTTTTGACGGTTGAAGTGGGTTGAAAAATGTGGGAAGAGTAGTCGCCAGAACAAAGGGTGGAAATAGGACGTTGGAAAACCAGGAATTCTGGAAAATCCTGGAATGTTTTTGAACTTTTCTGGAAGGTGGAATATGTTGAAGGTGGAATGGTTTGAATAGGTTGAAAACTGCGGAAATGGTGGAAGTTTAGAAAATGGCCAATTCATTTTGAATGGGGAAAAATGTCCCTGGAAATTTGGGGAAAAAGCGAGATTTTGGGAAAATGATTCAGAGCTGAATCGGTTAGTGTTGGAATTGTTTAAATCAGGCAAGAAATGTTGAAGTAGTAAATGGTATTAGGGAATTTCGGGAAAAGCGGGAATTTTTTGGAAAATGCTAAAACAAAAAATGTGATTGTTGTAATTGATTTTTTTTAATTGGTCGAGAAATGTTGAAGTAGTAAAAATGTTAATTTAGAAATGGTATTACGGAATTCCTGGAATTTTTCAAGTTCAAAAGACAGCTTTTTTTTTGTCCTAATTAAGTTTTGACGGTTGAAGTGGGTTGAAAAATGTGGGAAGAGTAGTCGCCAGAACAAAGGGTGGAAATAGGGCTTTGGAAAACCAGGAATTCAGGAAAATCCTGGAATTGTTTTGAATTTTCCTGGAAGGTGGAATACGTTGAAGGTGGAATGGTTTGAATAGGTTGAAAACTGCGGAAATGGTGGAAGTTTAGAAAATTGGCCAATTCATTTTGAATGGGAAAAATGTCCCTGGAAATTTGGGGAAAAAGCGAGATTTCGGGAAAATGATTCAGAGCATGAATGTCCTGAATGAGCTGAATTGGTTAGTGTTGGAATTTTTTAAATCAGGCAAGAAATGTTGAAGTAGTAAATGGTATTAGGGAATTTCGGGAAAAGCGGGAATTTTTTGGAAAATGCTAAAAAAAAAAGTTTGATAGTTGGTGTTGGAATTTTTTAATCGGTCGAGAAAAGTTGTAGTAACATTTTTAATTGAGAAATGGTATTACGGAATTCCTGGAATTTTTCGAGTTCAAAAAAACAACTTTGTTTTTTGTCCTAATTAAGTTTTGACGGTGAAGTGGGTTGAAAAATGTGGGAAGAGTAGTCGCCAGAACAAAGGGTGGAAATAGGACTTTGGAAAACCAGGAATTCTGGAAAATCCTGGAATTGTTTTGAATTTTCCTGGAAGGTGGAATACGTTGAAGGTGGAATGGTTTGAATAGGTTGAAAACTGCGGAAATGGTGGAAGTTTAGAAAATGGCCAATTCATTTTGAATGAGAAAAATGTCCCTGGAAATTTGGGGAAAAGCGAGATTTTGGGAAAATGATTCAGAGCATGAATGTCCTGAATGAGTTGAATTGGTTGGTGTTGGAATTGTTTAAATCGGGCAAGAAATGTTTAGTAGTAAATGGTATTAGGGAATTTCGGGAAAAGCGGGAATTTTTTTGGAAAATGCTAAAAAAAAAAATTTGATAGTTGGTGTTGGAATTTTTTTAATCGGTCGAGAAAAGTTGAAGTAGTAACATTTTTAATTGAGAAATGGTATTACGGAATTCCTGGAATTTTTCAAGTTCAAAAGACAGCTTTTTTTTGTCCTAATTAAGTTTTGACGGTTGAAGTGGGTTGAAAAATGTGGGAAGAGTAGTCGCCAGAACAAAGGGTGGAAATAGGACGTTGGAAAACCAGGAATTCTGGAAAATCCTGAAATTGTTTTGAATTTTCCTGGAAGGTGGAATATGTTGAAGGTGGAATGGTTTGAATAGGTTGAAAACTGCGGAAATGGTGGAAGTTTAGAAAATGGCCAATTCATTTTGAATGGGAAAAATGTCCCTGGAAATTTGGGGAAAAAGCGAGATTTTGGGAAAATGATTCAGAGCATGAATGTCCTGAATGAGCTGAATTGGTTAGTGTTGGAATTGTTTAAATCAGGCAAGAAATGTTGAAGTAGTAAATGGTATTAGGGAATTTCGGGAAAAGCGGGAATTTTTTGGAAAATGCTAAAACAAAAAATGTGATTGTTATAATTGAATTTTTTTAATTGGTCGAGAAATGTTGAAGCAGTAAAAATTTTTAATTTAGAAATGGTATTACGGAATTCCTGGAATTTTTCAAGTTCAAAAAACAACTTTGTTTTTTGTCCTAATTAAGTTTTGACGGTGGAACGGTTGAAATGGGTTGAAAAATGTGGGAAGAGTAGTCGCCAGAAAAAAGGGTGGAAATAGGGCTTTGGAAAACCAGGAATTCTGGAAAATCCTGGAATGTTTTTTAATTTTTCTGGAAGGTGGAATGTGTTGAAGGTGGAATGGTTTGAATAGGTTGAAAACTGCGGAAATTGTGGAAGTTTAGAAAATGGCTAATTCATTTTGAATGGGAAAAATGTCCCTGGAAATTTGGGGAAAAGCGAGATTTTGGGAAAATGATTCAGAGCATGAATGTCCTGAATGAGCTGAATTGGTTAGTGTTGGAATTGTTTAAATCAGGCAAGAAATGTTGAAGTAGTAAATGGTATTAGGGAATTTCGGGAAAAGCGGGAATTTTTTGGAAAATGCTAAAAAAAAAAAGTTTGATAGTTGGTGTTGGAATTTTTTTAATCGGTCGAGAAAAGTTGTAGTAACATTTTTAATTGAGAAATGGTATTACGGAATTCCTGGAATTTTTCAAGTTCAAAAAAACAACTTTGTTTTTTGTCCTAATTAAGTTTTGACGGTTGAAGTGGGTTGAAAAATGTGGGAAGGGTAGTCGCCAGAAAAAAAGGTGAAAATAGGGCTTTGGAAAACCAGGAATTCAGGAAAATCCTGAAATTGTTTTGAATTTTCCTGGAAGGTGGAATACGTTGAAGGTGGAATGGTTTGAATAGGTTGAAAACTGCGGAAATGGTGGAAGTTTAGAAAATGGCCAATTCATTTTGAATGGGAAAAATGTCCCTGGAAATTTGGGGAAAAAGCGAGATTTTGGGAAAATGATTCAGAGCATGAATGTCCTGAATGAGCTGAATTGGTTAGTGTTGGAATTGTTTAAATCAGGCAAGAAATGTTGAAGTAGTAAATGGTATTAGGGAATTTCGGGAAAAGCGGGAATTTTTTGGAAAATGCTAAAAAAAAAAAGTTTGATAGTTGGTGTTGGAATTTTTTTAATCGGTCGAGAAAAGTTGTAGTAACATTTTTAATTGAGAAATGGTATTACGGAATTCCTGGAATTTTTCGAGTTCAAAAAAACAACTTTGTTTTTTGTCCTAATTAAGTTTTGACGGTGGAACGGTTGAAAAATGTGGGAAGAGTAGTCGCCAGAACAAAGGGTGGAAATAGGACTTTGGAAAACCAGGAATTCTGGAAAATCCTGGAAATTTTTTGAATTTTCCTGGAAGGTGGAATACGTTGAAGGTGGAATGGTTTGAATAGGTTGAAAACTGCGGAAATGGGGGAAGTTTAGAAAATGGCCAATTCATTTTGAATGGGAAAAATGTCCCTGGAAATTTGGGGAAAAGCGAGATTTTGGGAAAATGATTCAGAGCTGAATCGGTTAGTGTTGGATTTTTTTAAATCATGCAAGAAATGTTGAAGTAGTAAATGGTATTAGGGAATTTTGGGAAAAGCGGGAATTTTTGGGAAAATGCTAAAACAAAAAAAAGTGATTGTTATAATTGAATTTTTTTAATTGGTCGAGAAATGTTGAAGTAGTAAAATTTTTAATTTAGAAATGGTATTACGGAATTCCTGGAATTTTTCAAGTTCAAAAAACAACTTTGTTTTTTGTCCTAATTAAGTTTTGACGGTTGAAGTGGGTTGAAAAATGTGGGAAGGGTAGTCGCCAGAAAAAAGGGTGAAAATAGGGCTTTGGAAAACCAGGAATTCTGGAAAATCCTGGAATGTTTTTGAATTTTCCTGGAAGGTGGAATACGTTGAAGGTGGAATGGTTTGAATAGGTTGAAAACTGTGGAAATGGTGGAAGTTTAGAAAATGGCCAATTCATTTTGAATGGGAAAAATGTCCCTGGAAATTTGGGGAAAAAGCGAGATTTTGGGAAAATGATTCAGAGCATGAATGTCCTGAATGAGCTGAATTGGTTAGTGTTGGAATTGTTTAAATCAGGCAAGAAATGTTGAAGTAGTAAATGGTATTAGGGAATTTCGGGAAAAGCGGGAATTTTTTGGAAAATGCTAAAACAAAAAAAGTGATTGTTATAATTGAATTTTCTTAATTGGTCGAGAAATGTTGAAGTACTAAAATTTTTAATTTAGAAATGGTATTACGGAATTCCTGGAATTTTTCAAGTTCAAAAAAACAACTTTGTTTTTTGTCCTAATTAAGTTTCGACGGTTGAAGTGGGTTGAAAAATGTGGGAAGAGTAGTCGCCAGAAAAAAGGGTGGAAATAGGACTTTGGAAAATCCTGGAATTGTTTTGAATTTTCCTGGAAGGTGGAATACGTTGAAGGTGGAATGGTTTGAATAGGTTGAAAACTGCGGAAATGGTGGAAGTTTAGAAAATGGCCAATTCATTTTGAATGGGAAAAATGTCCCTGGAAATTTGGGGAAAAGCGAGATTTTGGGAAAATGATTCAGAGCATTAATGAGCTGAATTGGTTAGTGTTGGAATTGTTTAAATCAGGCAAGAAATGTTGAAGTAGTAAATGGTATTAGGGAATTTCGGGAAAAGGGGGAATTTTTTGGAAAATGCTAAAAAAAAAAAAAGTTTGATAGTTGGTGTTGGAATTTTGTTAATCGGTCGAGAAAAGTTGTAGTAACATTTTTAATTGAGAAATGGTATTACGGAATTCCTGGAATTTTTCGAGTTCAAAAAAACAACTTTGTTTTTTGTCCTAATTAAGTTTTGACGCTGGAACGGTTGAAAAATGTGGGAAGAGTAGTCGCCAGAACAAAGGGTGGAAATAGGACTTTGGAAAACCAGGAATTCTGGAAAATCCTGGAATTGTTTTGAATTTTCCTGGAAGGTGGAATACGTTGAAGGTGGAATGGTTTGAATAGGTTGAAAACTGCGAAAATGGTGGAAGTTTAGATAATGGCCAATTCATTTTGAATGGGAAAAATGTCCCTGGAAATTTGGGGGAAAAGCGAGATTTTGGGAAAATGATTCAGAGCATGAATGTCCTGAATGAGCTGAATTGGTTAGTGTTGGAATTGTTTAAATCAGGCAAGAAATGTTGAAGTAGTAAATGGTATTAGGGAATTTCGGGAAAAGCGGGAATTTTTGGGAAAATGCTAAAACAAAAAAAAGTGATTGTTGTAATTGAATTTTTTTAATTGGTCGAGAAATGTTGAAGTAGTAACATTTTTAATTTAGAAATGGTATTACGGAATTCCTGGAATTTTTCAAGTTCAAAAAACAACTTTGTTTTTTGTCCTAATTAAGTTTCGACGGTTGAAGTGGGTTGAAAAATGTGGAAAGAGTAGTCGCCAGAAAAAAGGGTGGAAATAGGACTTTGGAAAATCCTGGAATTGTTTTGAATTTTCCTGGAAGGTGGAATACATTGAAGGTGGAATGGTTTGAATAGGTTGAAAACTGCGGAAATGGTGGAAGTTTAGAAAATGGCCAATTCATTTTGAATGGGAAAAATGTCCCTGGAAATTTGGGGAAAAAGCGAGATTTTGGGAAAATGATTCAGAGCTGAATTGGTTAGTATTGGAATTGTTTAAATCAGGCAAGAAATGTTGAAGTAGTAAATGGTATTAGGGAATTTCGGGAAAAGCGGGAATTTTTTGGAAAATGCTAAACCAAAAAAAGTGATTGTTGTAATTGATTTTTTTTAATTGGTCGAGAAATGTTGAAGTAGTAATTTTTTTTATCTAGAAATGGTATTACGGAATTCCTGGAATTTTTCAAGTTCAAAAAACAACTTTGTTTTTTGTCCTAATTAAGTTTTGACGGTTGAAGTGGGTTGAAAAATGTGGGAAGAGTAGTCGCCAGAACAAAGGGTGGAAATAGGACTTTGGAAAACCAGGAATTCAGGAAAATCCTGAAATTGTATTGAATTTTCCTGGAAGGTGGAATACGTTGAAGGTGGAATGGTTTGAATAGGTTGAAAACTGCGGAAATGGTGGAAGTTTAGAAAATGGCCAATTCATTTTGAATGGGAAAAATGTCCCTGGAAATTTGGGGAAAAGCGAGATTTTGGGAAAATGATTCAGAGCTGAATCGGTTGGTGTTGGAATTGTTTAAATCAGGCAAGAAATGTTGAAGTAGTAAATGGTATTAGGGAATTTCGGGAAAAGCGGGAATTTTTTGGAAAATGCTAAAACAAAAAAAGTGATTGTTATAATTGAATTTTCTTAATTGGTCGAGAAATGTTGAAGTACTAAAATTTTTAATTTAGAAATGGTATTACGGAATTCCTGGAATTTTTCAAGTTCAAAAAAACAACTTTGTTTTTTGTCCTAATTAAGTTTCGACGGTTGAAGTGGGTTGAAAAATGTGGGAAGAGTAGTCGCCAGAAAAAAGGGTGGAAATAGGATTTTGGAAAATCCTGGAATTGTTTTGAATTTTCCTGGAAGGTGGAATACGTTGAAGGTGGAATGGTTTGAATAGGTTGAAAACTGCGGAAATGGTGGAAGTTTAGAAAATGGCCAATTCATTTTGAATGGGAAAAATGTCCCTGGAAATTTGGGGAAAAAGCGAGATTTTGGGAAAATGATTCAGAGCATGAATGTCCTGAATGAGCTGAATTGGTTAATGTTGGAATTGTTTAAATCAGGCAAGAAATGTTGAAGTAGTAAATGGTATTAGGGAATTTCGGGAAAAGCGGGAATTTTTTGGAAAATGCTAAAACAAAAAAAAGTGATTGTTGTAATTGAATTTTTTTAATTGGTCGAGAAATGTTGAAGTAGTAACATTTTTAATTTAGAAATGGTATTACGGAATTCCTGGAATTTTTCGAGTTCAAAAAAACAACTTCGTTTTTTGTCCTAATTAAGTTTTGACGGTGAAGTGGGTTGAAAAATGTGGGAAGAGTAGTCGCCAGAACAAAGGGTGGAAATAGGACTTTGGAAAACCAGGAATTCTGGAAAATCCTGGAATTGTTTTGAATTTTCCTGGAAGGTGGAATACGTTGAAGGTGGAATGGTTTGAATAGGTTGAAAACTGCGGAAATGGTGGAAGTTTAGAAAATTGGCCAATTCATTTTGAATGGGAAAAATGTCCCTGGAAATTTGGGGAAAAAGCGAGATTTTGGGAAAATGATTCAGAGCTGAATCGGTTAGTGTTGGAAGTGTTTAAATCAGGCAAGAAATGTTGAAGTAGTAAATGGTATTAGGGAATTTCGGGAAAAGCGGGAATTTTTTGGAAAATGCTAAAAAAAAAAAGTTTGATAGTTGGTGTTGGAATTTTTTTAATCGGTCGAGAAAAGTTGTAGTAACATTTTTAATTGAGAAATGGTATTACGGAATTCCTGGAATTTTTCAAGTTCAAAAAACAACTTTGTTTTTTGCCCTAATTAAGTTTTGACGGTTGAAGTGGGTTGAAAAATGTGGGAAGAGTAGTCGCCAGAAAAAAAAAAGGTGAAAATAGGGCTTTGGAAAACCAGGAATTCTGGAAAATCCTGAAATTGTTTTGAATTTTCCTGGAAGGTGGAATACGTTGAAGGTGGAATGGTTTGAATAGGTTGAAAACTGCGGAAATGGTGGAAGTTTAGAAAATGGCCAATTCATTTTGAATGGGAAAAATGTCCCTGGAAATTTGGGGAAAAGCGAGATTTTGGGAAAATGATTCAGAGCTGAATCGGTTAGTGTTGGAATTGTTTAAATCAGGCAAGAAATGTTGAAGTAGTAAATGGTATTAGGGAATTTCGGGAAAAGCGGGAATTTTTTGGAAAATGCTAAAACAAAAAAAAGTGATTGTTGTAATTGAATTTTTTTAATTGGTCGAGAAATGTTGAAGTAGTAAAATTTTTAATTTAGAAATGGTATTACGGAATTCCTGGAATTTTTCAAGTTCAAAAAACAACTTTGTTTTTTGTCCTAATTAAGTTTTGACGGTTGAAGTGGGTTGAAAAATGTGGGAAGGGTAGTCGCCAGAAAAAAGGGTGAAAATAGGGCTTTGGAAAACCAGGAATTCTGGAAAATCCTGGAATTGTTTTGAATTTTCCTGGAAGATGGAATACATTGAAGGTGGAATGGTTTGAATAGGTTGAAAACTGCGGAAATTGTGGAAGTTTAGAAAATGGCTAATTCATTTTGAATGGGAAAAATGTCCCTGGAAATTTGGGGAAAAAGCGAGATTTTGGGAAAATGATTCAGAGCTGAATTGGTTAGTGTTGGAATTGTTTAAATCAGGCAAGAAATGTTGAAGTAGTAAATGGTATTAGGGAATTTCGGGAAAAGCGGGAATTTTTTGGAAAATGCTAAACCAAAAAAAGTGATTGTTGTAATTGATTTTTTTTAATTGGTCGAGAAATGTTGAAGTAGTAACATTTTTAATTCAGAAATGGTATTACGGAATTCCTGGAATTTTTCAAGTTCAAAAAACAACTTTGTTTTTTGTCCTAATTAAGTTTTGACGGTGGAACGGTTGAAGTGGGTTGAAAAATGTGGGAAGAGTAGTCGCCAGAAAAAAGGGTGAAAATAGGGCTTTGGAAAACCAGGAATTCTGGAAAATCCTGGAATGTTTTTGAATTTTTCTGGAGGGTGGAATACGTTGAAGGTGGAATGGTTTGAATAGGTTGAAAACTGCGGAAATGGTGGATGTTTAGAAAATGGCCAATTCATTTTGAATGGGAAAAATGTCCCTGGAAATTTGGGGAAAAAGCGAGATTTTGGGAAAATGATTCAGAGCATGAATGTCCTGAATGAGCTGAATTGGTTAGTGTTGGAATTGTTTAAATCAGGCAAGAAATGTTGAAGTAGTAAATGGTATTAGGGAATTTCGGGAAAAGCGGGAATTTTTTGGAAAATGCTAAAAAAAAAAGTTTGATAGTTGGTGTTGGAATTTTTTTAATCGGTCGAGAAAAGTTGTAGTAACATTTTTAATTGAGAAATGGTATTACGGAATTCCTGGAATTTTTCGAGTTCAAAAAAACAACTTCGTTTTTTGTCCTAATTAAGTTTTGACGGTTGAAGTGGGTTGAAAAATGTGGGAAGAGTAGTCGCCAGAACAAAGGGTGGAAATAGGACTTTGGAAAACCAGGAATTCTGGAAAATCCTGGAATTGTTTTGAATTTTCCTGGAAGGTGGAATACGTTGAAGGTGGAATGGTTTGAATAGGTTGAAAACTGCGGAAATGGTGGAAGTTTAGAAAATGGCCAATTAATTTTGAATGGGAAAAATGTCCCTGGAAATTTGGGGAAAAAGCGAGATTTTGGGAAAATGATTCAGAGCATGAATGTCCTGAATGAGCTGAATTGGTTAGTGTTGGAATTGTTTAAATCAGGCAAGAAATGTTGAAGTAGTAAATGGTATTAGGGAATTTCGGGAAAAGCGGGAATTTTTTGGAAAATGCTAAAACAAAAAAAAGTGATTGTTGTAATTGAATTTTTTTAATCGGTCGAGAAATGTTGAAGTAGTAAAAATTTTAATTTAGAAATGGTATCACGGAATTCCTGGAATTTTTCAAGTTCAAAAAACAACTTTGTTTTTTGTCCTAATTAAGTTTTGACGGTTGAAGTGGGTTGAAAAATGTGGGAAGGGTAGTCGCCAGAAAAAAGGGTGAAAATAGGGCTTTGGAAAACCAGGAATTCTGGAAAATCCTGGAATGTTTTTGAATTTTTCTGGAAGGTGGAATGTGTTGAAGGTGGAATGGTTTGAATAGGTTGAAAACTGCGGAAATGGTGGAAGTTTAGAAAATTGGCCAATTCATTTTGAATGGGAAAAATGTCCCTGGAAATTTGGGGAAAAGCGAGATTTTGGGAAAATGATTCAGAGCTGAATTGGTTAGTGTTGGAATTGTTTAAATCAGGCAAGAAATGTTGAAGTAGTAAATGGTATTAGGGAATTTCGGGAAAAGCGGGAATTTTTTGGAAAATGCTAAAACAAAAAAAGTGATTGTTGTAATTGAATTTTTTTAATTGGTCGAGAAATGTTGAAGTAGTAAAATTTTTAATTTAGAAATGGTATTACGGAATTCCTGGAATTTTTCCAGTTCAAAAAAACAACTTTGTTTTTTGTCCTAATTAAGTTTTGACGGTTGAAGTGGGTTGAAAAATGTGGGAAGAGTAGTCGCCAGAACAAAGGGTGGAAATAGGACTTTGGAAAACCAGGAATTCTGGAAAATCCTGGAATTGTTTTGAATTTTCCTGGAAGGTGGAATACGTTGAAGGTGGAATGGTTTGAATAGGTTGAAAACTGCGGAAATGGTGGAAGTTTAGAAAATGGCCAATTCATTTTGAATGGGAAAAATGTCCCTGGAAATTTGGGGAAAAAGCGAGATTTTGGGAAAATGACTCAGAGCATGAATGTCCTGAATGAGCTGAATTGGTTAGTGTTGGAATTGTTTAAATCAGGCAAGAAATGTTGAAGTAGTAAATGGTATTAGGGAATTTCGGGAAAAGCGGGAATTTTTTGGAAAATGCTAAAACAAAAAAAGTGATTGTTGTAATTGATTTTTTTTTAATTGGTCGAGAAATGTTGAAGTAGTAAAATTTTTAATTTAGAAATGGTATTACGGAATTCCTGGAATTTTTCAAGTTCAAAAAACAACTTGTTTTTTTGTCCTAATTAAGTTTTGACGGTTGAAGTGGGTTGAAAAATGTGGGAAGGGTAGTCGCCAGAAAAAAGGGTGAAAATAGGACTTTGGAAAACCAGGAATTCTGGAAAATCCTGGAATGTTTTTGAATTTTTCTGGAAGGTGGAATGTGTTGAAGGTGGAATGGTTTGAATAGGTTGAAAACTGTGGAAATGTTGGAAGTTTGAAAAAAATGTCCAATTCATTTTGAATGGAAAAAATGTCCCTGGAAATTTGGGGGAAAAGCGAGATTTTGGGAAAATGATTCAGAGCATGAATGTCCTGAATGAGCTGAATTGGTTAGTGTTGGAATTGTTTAAATCATGCAAGAAATGTTGAAGTAGTAAATGGTATTAGGGAATTTCGGGAAAACCAGTAATTTTTTGGAAAATGCTAAAACAAAAAAAGTGATTGTTGTATTTGAATTTTTTTAATTGGTCGAGAAATGTTGAAGTAGTAACATTTTTAATTTAGAAATGGTATTACGGAATTCCTGGAATTTTTCAAGTTCAAAAAAACAACTTTGTTTTTTGTCCTGATTAAGTTTTGACGGTGGAACGGTTGAAAAATGTGGGAAGAGTAGTCGCCAGAACAAAGGGTGGATATAGGACTTTGGAAAACCAGGAATTCTGGAAAATTCTGGAATTGTTTTGAATTTTCCTAGAAGGTGGAATACGTTGAAGGTGGAATGGTTTGAATAGGTTGAAAACTGCGGAAATGGTGGAAGTTTAGAAAATTGGCCAATTCATTTTGAATGGGAAAAATGTCCCTGGAAATTTGGGGAAAAAGCGAGATTTTGGGAAAATGATTCAGAGCTGAATTGGTTAGTATTGGAATTGTTTAAATCAGGCAAGAAATGTTGAAGTAATAAATGGCATTAGGGAATTTCGGGAAAAGCGGGAATTTTTTGGAAAATGCTAAAACAAAAAAAGTGATTGTTGTAATTGAATTTTTTTAATTGGTCGAGAAATGTTGAAGTAGTAAAATTTTTAATTTAGAAATGGTATTAAGGAATTCCTGGAATTTTTCAAGTTCAAAAAACAACTTTGTTTTTTGTCCTAATTAAATTTTGACGATGAAGTGGGTTGAAAAATGTGGGAAGAGTAGTCGCCAGAACAAAGGGTGGAAATAGGACTTTGGAAAACCAGGAATTCTGGAAAATCCTGAAATTGTTTTGAATTTTCCTGGAAGGTGGAATACGTTGAAGGTGGAATGGTTTGAATAGGTTGAAAACTGCGGAAATGGTGGAAGTTTAGATAATGGCCAATTCATTTTGAATGGGAAAAATGTCCCTGGAAATTTGGGGAAAAAGCGAGATTTGGGGAAAATGATTCAGAGCTGAATTGGTTAGTGTTGGAATTGTTTAAATCAGGCAAGAAATGTTGAAGTAGTAAATGGTATTAGGGAATTTCGGGAAAAGCGGGAATTTTTTGGAAAATGCTAAAACAAAAAAAGTGATTGTTGTAATTGATTTTTTTTAATTGGTCGAGAAATGTTGAAGTAGTAACATTTTTAATTGAGAAATGGTATTACGGAATTCCTGGAATTTTTCAAGTTCAAAAAACAACTTTGTTTTTTGTCCTAATTAAGTTTTGACGGTGAAGTTGGTTGAAAAATGTGGGAAGGGTAGTCGCCAGAAAAAAGGGTGAAAATAGGGCTTTGGAAAACCAGGAATTCTGGAAAATCCTGGAATGTTTTAGAATTTTTCTGGAAGGTGGAATGTGTTGAAGGTGGAATGGTTTGAATAGGTTGAAAACTGCGGAAATGGTGGAAGTTTAGAAAATGGCCAATTCATTTTGAATGGGAAAAATGTCCCTGGAAATTTGGGGAAAAAGCGAGATTTTGGGAAAATGATTCAGAGCTGAATTGGTTAGTGTTGGAATTGTTTAAATCAGGCAAGAAATGTTGAAGTAGTAAATGGTATTAGGGAATTTTGGGAAAAGCGGGAATTTTTTGGAAAATGCTAAAACAAAAAAAGTGATTGTTGTAATTTAATTTTTTTAATTGGTCGAGAAATGTTGAAGTAGTACAATTTTTAATTTAGAAATGGTATTACGGAATTCCTGGAATTTTTCAAGTTCAAAAAACAACTTTGTTTTTTGTCCTAATTAAGTTTTGACGGTTGAAGTGGGTTGAAAAATGTGGGAAGGGTAGTCGCCAGAAAAAAGGGTGAAAATAGGGCTTTGGAAAACCAGGAATTCCGGAAAATCCTGGAATGTTTTTGAATTTTTCTGGAAGGTGGAATGTGTTAAAGTTGGAATGGTTTGAATAGGTTGAAAACTGCGGAAATGGTGGAAGTTTAGATAATGGCCAATTCATTTTCAATGGGAAAAATGTCCCTGGAAATTTGAGGAAAAAGCGAGATTTTGGGAAAATGATTCAGAGCATGAATGTCCTGAATGAGCTGAATTGGTTAGTGTTGGAATTGTTTAAATCAGGCAAGAAATGTTGAAGTAGTAAATGGTATTAGGGAATTTCGGGAAAAGCGGGAATTTTTTGGAAAATGCTAAAACAAAAAAAGTGATTGTTGTAATTGAATTTTTTTAATCGGTCGAGAAATGTTGGAAGTAGTAAAATTTTTAATTTAGAAATGGTATTACGGAATTCCTGGAATTTTTCAAGTTAATTCATTTTGAATGGGAAAAATGTCCCTGGAAATTTGAGGAAAAAGCGAGATTTTGGGAAAATGATTCAGAGCTGAATTGGTTAGTATTGGAATTGTTTAAATCAGGCAAGAAATGTTGAAGTAGTAAATGGTATTAGGGAATTTCGGGAAAAGCGGGAATTTTCTGGAAAATGCTAAAACAAAAAAAAGTGATTGTTGTAATTGAATTTTTTTAATCGGTCGAGAAATGTTGAAGTAGTAACATTTTTCATTTAGAAATGGTATTACGGAATTCCTGGAATTTTTCAAGTTCAAAAAACAACTTTGTTTTTTGTCCTAATTAAGTTTTGACAGTTGAAGTGGGTTGAAAAATGTGGGAAGGGTAGTCGCCAGAACAAAGGGTGAAAATAGGGCTTTGGAAAACCAGGAATTCTGGAAAATCCTGGAATGTTTTTGAATTTTTCTGGAAGGTAGAATGTGTTGAAGGTGGAATGGTTTGAATAGGTTGAAAACTGCGGAAATGGTGGAAGTTTAGAAAATGGCCAATTCATTTTGAATGGGAAAAATGTCCCTGGAAATTTGGGGAAAAAGCGAGATTTTGGGAAAATTATTCAGAGCATGAATGTCCTGAATTGGTTAGTGTTGGAATTGTTTAAATCGGGCAAGAAATGTTTAGTAGTAAGTGGTATTAGGGAATTTCGGGGAAAGCGGGAAATTTTTGGGAAAATGCTAAAAAAAAAAAATTTGATAGTTGGTGTTGGAATTTTTTTAATCGGTCGAGAAAAGTTGAAGTAATAACATTTTTAATTGAGAAATGGTATTACGGAATTCCTGGAATTTTTCGAGTTCAAAAAAACAACTTTGTTTTTTGTCCTAATTAAGTTTTGACGGTTGAAGTGGGTTGAAAAATGTGGGAAGAGTAGTCGCCAGAACAAAGGGTGGAAATAGGACTTTGGAAAACCAGGAATTCTGGAAAATCCTGGAATTGTTTTGAATTTTCCTGGAAGGTGGAATGGTTTGAATAGGTTGAAAACTGCGGAAATGGTGGAAGTTTAGAAAATGGCCAATTCATTTTGAATGGAAAAAATGTCCCTGGAAATTTGGGGAAAAAGCGAGATTTTGGGAAAATGATTCAGAGCATGAATGTCCTGAATGAGCTGAATTGGTTAGTGTTGGAATTGTTTAAATCAGGCAAGAAATGTTGAAGTAGTAAATGGTATTAGGGAATTTCGGGAAAAGCGGGAATTTTTTGGAAAATGCTAAAACAAAAAAAGTGATTGTTGTATTTGAATGTTTTTAATTGGTCGAGAAATGTTGAAGTAGTAAAATTTTTAATTTAGAAATGGTATTACGGAATTCCTGGAATTTTTCAAGTTCAAAAACAACTTTGTTTTTTGTCCTAATTAAGTTTTGACGGTTGAAGTGGGTTAAAAAATGTGGGAAGAGTAGTCGCCAGAAAAAAGGGTGGAAATAGGACTTTGGAAAACCAGGAATTCTGGAAAATCCTGGAATGTTTTTGAATTTTTCTGGAAGGTGGAATACGTTGAAGGTGGAATGGTTTGAATAGGTTGAAAACTGCGGAAATGGTGGAAGTTTAGAAAATTGGCCAATTCATTTTGAATGGGAAAAATGTCCCTGGAAATTTGGGGAAAAAGCGAGATTTGGGGAAAATGATTCAGAGCTGAATTGGTTAGTATTGGAATTGTTTAAATCAGGCAAGAAATGTTGAAGTAGTAAATGGTGTTAGGGAATTTCGGGAAAAGCGGGAATTTTTTGGAAAATGCTAAAACAAAAAAAGTGATTGTTGTAATTGATTTTTTTTAATTGGTCGAGAAATGTTGAAGTAGTAACATTTTTAATTTAGAAATGGTATTACGGAATTCCTGGAATTTTTCAAGTTCAAAAAACAACTTTGTTTTTTGTCCTAATTAAGTTTTGACGGTGAAGTGGGTTGAAAAATGTGGGAAGAGTAGTCGCCAGAACAAAGGGTGGAAATAGGACTTTGGAAAACCAGGAATTCTGGAAAATCCTGGAATTGTTTTGAATTTTCCTGGAAGGTGGAATACGTTGAAGGTGGAATGGTTTGAATAGGTTGAAAACTGCGGAAATGGTGGAAGTTTAGATAATGGCCAATTCATTTTGAATGGGAAAAATGTCACTGGAAATTTGGGGAAAAGCGAGATTTTGGGAAAATGATTCAGAGCCTGAATGAGCTGAATTGGTTGGTGTTGGAATTGTTTAAATCAGGCAAGAAATGTTGAAGTAGTAAATGGTATTAGGGAATTTCGGGAAAAGCGGGAATTTTTTGAAAAATGCTAAAACAAAAAAAAGTGATTGTTGTAATTGAATTTTTTTAATTGGTCGAGAAATGTTGAAGTAGTAACATTTTTAATTGAGAAATGGTATTACGGAATTCCTGGAATTTTTCAAGTTCAAAAAACAACTTTGTTTTTTGTCCTAATTAAGTTTTGACGGTTGAAGTGGGTTGAAAAATGTGGGAAGAGTAGTCGCCAGAACAAAGGGTGGAAATAGGACGTTGGAAAACCAGGAATTCTGGAAAATCCTGAAATTGTTTTGAATTTTCCTGGAAGGTGGAATATGTTGAAGGTGGAATGGTTTGAATAGGTTGAAAACTGCGGAAATGGTGGAAGTTTAGAAAATGGCCAATTAATTTTGAATGGGAAAAATGTCCCTGGAAATTTGGGGAAAAAGCGAGATTTTGGGAAAATGATTCAGAGCATGAATGTCCTGAATGAGCTGAATTGGTTAGTGTTGGAATTGTTTAAATCAGGCAAGAAATGTTGAAGTAGTAAATGGTATTAGGGAATTTCGGGAAAAGCGGGAATTTTTTGGAAAATGCTAAAACAAAAAAAAGTGATTGTTGTAATTGAATTTTTTTAATCGGTCGAGAAATGTTGAAGTAGTAAAAATTTTAATTTAGAAATGGTATCACGGAATTCCTGGAATTTTTCAAGTTCAAAAAACAACTTTGTTTTTTGTCCTAATTAAGTTTTGACGGTTGAAGTGGGTTGAAAAATGTGGGAAGGGTAGTCGCCAGAAAAAAGGGTGAAAATAGGGCTTTGGAAAACCAGGAATTCTGGAAAATCCTGGAATGTTTTTGAATTTTTCTGGAAGGTGGAATGTGTTGAAGGTGGAATGGTTTGAATAGGTTGAAAACTGCGGAAATGGTGGAAGTTTAGAAAATTGGCCAATTCATTTTGAATGGGAAAAATGTCCCTGGAAATTTGGGGAAAAGCGAGATTTTGGGAAAATGATTCAGAGCTGAATTGGTTAGTGTTGGAATTGTTTAAATCAGGCAAGAAATGTTGAAGTAGTAAATGGTATTAGGGAATTTCGGGAAAAGCGGGAATTTTTTGGAAAATGCTAAAACAAAAAAAGTGATTGTTGTAATTGAATTTTTTTAATTGGTCGAGAAATGTTGAAGTAGTAAAATTTTTAATTTAGAAATGGTATTACGGAATTCCTGGAATTTTTCCAGTTCAAAAAAACAACTTTGTTTTTTGTCCTAATTAAGTTTTGACGGTTGAAGTGGGTTGAAAAATGTGGGAAGAGTAGTCGCCAGAACAAAGGGTGGAAATAGGACTTTGGAAAACCAGGAATTCTGGAAAATCCTGGAATTGTTTTGAATTTTCCTGGAAGGTGGAATACGTTGAAGGTGGAATGGTTTGAATAGGTTGAAAACTGCGGAAATGGTGGAAGTTTAGAAAATGGCCAATTCATTTTGAATGGGAAAAATGTCCCTGGAAATTTGGGGAAAAAGCGAGATTTTGGGAAAATGACTCAGAGCATGAATGTCCTGAATGAGCTGAATTGGTTAGTGTTGGAATTGTTTAAATCAGGCAAGAAATGTTGAAGTAGTAAATGGTATTAGGGAATTTCGGGAAAAGCGGGAATTTTTTGGAAAATGCTAAAACAAAAAAAGTGATTGTTGTAATTGATTTTTTTTTAATTGGTCGAGAAATGTTGAAGTAGTAAAATTTTTAATTTAGAAATGGTATTACGGAATTCCTGGAATTTTTCAAGTTCAAAAAACAACTTGTTTTTTTGTCCTAATTAAGTTTTGACGGTTGAAGTGGGTTGAAAAATGTGGGAAGGGTAGTCGCCAGAAAAAAGGGTGAAAATAGGACTTTGGAAAACCAGGAATTCTGGAAAATCCTGGAATGTTTTTGAATTTTTCTGGAAGGTGGAATGTGTTGAAGGTGGAATGGTTTGAATAGGTTGAAAACTGTGGAAATGTTGGAAGTTTGAAAAAAATGTCCAATTCATTTTGAATGGAAAAAATGTCCCTGGAAATTTGGGGGAAAAGCGAGATTTTGGGAAAATGATTCAGAGCATGAATGTCCTGAATGAGCTGAATTGGTTAGTGTTGGAATTGTTTAAATCATGCAAGAAATGTTGAAGTAGTAAATGGTATTAGGGAATTTCGGGAAAACCAGTAATTTTTTGGAAAATGCTAAAACAAAAAAAGTGATTGTTGTATTTGAATTTTTTTAATTGGTCGAGAAATGTTGAAGTAGTAACATTTTTAATTTAGAAATGGTATTACGGAATTCCTGGAATTTTTCAAGTTCAAAAAAACAACTTTGTTTTTTGTCCTGATTAAGTTTTGACGGTGGAACGGTTGAAAAATGTGGGAAGAGTAGTCGCCAGAACAAAGGGTGGATATAGGACTTTGGAAAACCAGGAATTCTGGAAAATTCTGGAATTGTTTTGAATTTTCCTAGAAGGTGGAATACGTTGAAGGTGGAATGGTTTGAATAGGTTGAAAACTGCGGAAATGGTGGAAGTTTAGAAAATTGGCCAATTCATTTTGAATGGGAAAAATGTCCCTGGAAATTTGGGGAAAAAGCGAGATTTTGGGAAAATGATTCAGAGCTGAATTGGTTAGTATTGGAATTGTTTAAATCAGGCAAGAAATGTTGAAGTAATAAATGGCATTAGGGAATTTCGGGAAAAGCGGGAATTTTTTGGAAAATGCTAAAACAAAAAAAGTGATTGTTGTAATTGAATTTTTTTAATTGGTCGAGAAATGTTGAAGTAGTAAAATTTTTAATTTAGAAATGGTATTAAGGAATTCCTGGAATTTTTCAAGTTCAAAAAACAACTTTGTTTTTTGTCCTAATTAAATTTTGACGATGAAGTGGGTTGAAAAATGTGGGAAGAGTAGTCGCCAGAACAAAGGGTGGAAATAGGACTTTGGAAAACCAGGAATTCTGGAAAATCCTGAAATTGTTTTGAATTTTCCTGGAAGGTGGAATACGTTGAAGGTGGAATGGTTTGAATAGGTTGAAAACTGCGGAAATGGTGGAAGTTTAGATAATGGCCAATTCATTTTGAATGGGAAAAATGTCCCTGGAAATTTGGGGAAAAAGCGAGATTTGGGGAAAATGATTCAGAGCTGAATTGGTTAGTGTTGGAATTGTTTAAATCAGGCAAGAAATGTTGAAGTAGTAAATGGTATTAGGGAATTTCGGGAAAAGCGGGAATTTTTTGGAAAATGCTAAAACAAAAAAAGTGATTGTTGTAATTGATTTTTTTTAATTGGTCGAGAAATGTTGAAGTAGTAACATTTTTAATTGAGAAATGGTATTACGGAATTCCTGGAATTTTTCAAGTTCAAAAAACAACTTTGTTTTTTGTCCTAATTAAGTTTTGACGGTGAAGTTGGTTGAAAAATGTGGGAAGGGTAGTCGCCAGAAAAAAGGGTGAAAATAGGGCTTTGGAAAACCAGGAATTCTGGAAAATCCTGGAATGTTTTAGAATTTTTCTGGAAGGTGGAATGTGTTGAAGGTGGAATGGTTTGAATAGGTTGAAAACTGCGGAAATGGTGGAAGTTTAGAAAATGGCCAATTCATTTTGAATGGGAAAAATGTCCCTGGAAATTTGGGGAAAAAGCGAGATTTTGGGAAAATGATTCAGAGCTGAATTGGTTAGTGTTGGAATTGTTTAAATCAGGCAAGAAATGTTGAAGTAGTAAATGGTATTAGGGAATTTTGGGAAAAGCGGGAATTTTTTGGAAAATGCTAAAACAAAAAAAGTGATTGTTGTAATTTAATTTTTTTAATTGGTCGAGAAATGTTGAAGTAGTACAATTTTTAATTTAGAAATGGTATTACGGAATTCCTGGAATTTTTCAAGTTCAAAAAACAACTTTGTTTTTTGTCCTAATTAAGTTTTGACGGTTGAAGTGGGTTGAAAAATGTGGGAAGGGTAGTCGCCAGAAAAAAGGGTGAAAATAGGGCTTTGGAAAACCAGGAATTCCGGAAAATCCTGGAATGTTTTTGAATTTTTCTGGAAGGTGGAATGTGTTAAAGTTGGAATGGTTTGAATAGGTTGAAAACTGCGGAAATGGTGGAAGTTTAGATAATGGCCAATTCATTTTCAATGGGAAAAATGTCCCTGGAAATTTGAGGAAAAAGCGAGATTTTGGGAAAATGATTCAGAGCATGAATGTCCTGAATGAGCTGAATTGGTTAGTGTTGGAATTGTTTAAATCAGGCAAGAAATGTTGAAGTAGTAAATGGTATTAGGGAATTTCGGGAAAAGCGGGAATTTTTTGGAAAATGCTAAAACAAAAAAAGTGATTGTTG
This sequence comes from Nerophis lumbriciformis, assembly GCF_033978685.3. Lineage (NCBI taxonomy): Eukaryota > Metazoa > Chordata > Actinopteri > Syngnathiformes > Syngnathidae > Nerophis > Nerophis lumbriciformis. Next base: position 42,376,865 of record NC_084565.2, read on the forward strand.
TAATTGAATTTTTTTAATCGGTCGAGAAATGTTGGAAGTAGTAAAATTTTTAATTTAGAAATGGTATTACGGAATTCCTGGAATTTTTCAAGTTAATTCATTTTGAATGGGAAAAATGTCCCTGGAAATTTGAGGAAAAAGCGAGATTTTGGGAAAATGATTCAGAGCTGAATTGGTTAGTATTGGAATTGTTTAAATCAGGCAAGAAATGTTGAAGTAGTAAATGGTATTAGGGAATTTCGGGAAAAGCGGGAATTTTCTGGAAAATGCTAAAACAAAAAAAAGTGATTGTTGTAATTGAATTTTTTTAATCGGTCGAGAAATGTTGAAGTAGTAACATTTTTCATTTAGAAATGGTATTACGGAATTCCTGGAATTTTTCAAGTTCAAAAAACAACTTTGTTTTTTGTCCTAATTAAGTTTTGACAGTTGAAGTGGGTTGAAAAATGTGGGAAGGGTAGTCGCCAGAACAAAGGGTGAAAATAGGGCTTTGGAAAACCAGGAATTCTGGAAAATCCTGGAATGTTTTTGAATTTTTCTGGAAGGTAGAATGTGTTGAAGGTGGAATGGTTTGAATAGGTTGAAAACTGCGGAAATGGTGGAAGTTTAGAAAATGGCCAATTCATTTTGAATGGGAAAAATGTCCCTGGAAATTTGGGGAAAAAGCGAGATTTTGGGAAAATTATTCAGAGCATGAATGTCCTGAATTGGTTAGTGTTGGAATTGTTTAAATCGGGCAAGAAATGTTTAGTAGTAAGTGGTATTAGGGAATTTCGGGGAAAGCGGGAAATTTTTGGGAAAATGCTAAAAAAAAAAAATTTGATAGTTGGTGTTGGAATTTTTTTAATCGGTCGAGAAAAGTTGAAGTAATAACATTTTTAATTGAGAAATGGTATTACGGAATTCCTGGAATTTTTCGAGTTCAAAAAAACAACTTTGTTTTTTGTCCTAATTAAGTTTTGACGGTTGAAGTGGGTTGAAAAATGTGGGAAGAGTAGTCGCCAGAACAAAGGGTGGAAATAGGACTTTGGAAAACCAGGAATTCTGGAAAATCCTGGAATTGTTTTGAATTTTCCTGGAAGGTGGAATGGTTTGAATAGGTTGAAAACTGCGGAAATGGTGGAAGTTTAGAAAATGGCCAATTCATTTTGAATGGAAAAAATGTCCCTGGAAATTTGGGGAAAAAGCGAGATTTTGGGAAAATGATTCAGAGCATGAATGTCCTGAATGAGCTGAATTGGTTAGTGTTGGAATTGTTTAAATCAGGCAAGAAATGTTGAAGTAGTAAATGGTATTAGGGAATTTCGGGAAAAGCGGGAATTTTTTGGAAAATGCTAAAACAAAAAAAGTGATTGTTGTATTTGAATGTTTTTAATTGGTCGAGAAATGTTGAAGTAGTAAAATTTTTAATTTAGAAATGGTATTACGGAATTCCTGGAATTTTTCAAGTTCAAAAACAACTTTGTTTTTTGTCCTAATTAAGTTTTGACGGTTGAAGTGGGTTAAAAAATGTGGGAAGAGTAGTCGCCAGAAAAAAGGGTGGAAATAGGACTTTGGAAAACCAGGAATTCTGGAAAATCCTGGAATGTTTTTGAATTTTTCTGGAAGGTGGAATACGTTGAAGGTGGAATGGTTTGAATAGGTTGAAAACTGCGGAAATGGTGGAAGTTTAGAAAATTGGCCAATTCATTTTGAATGGGAAAAATGTCCCTGGAAATTTGGGGAAAAAGCGAGATTTGGGGAAAATGATTCAGAGCTGAATTGGTTAGTATTGGAATTGTTTAAATCAGGCAAGAAATGTTGAAGTAGTAAATGGTGTTAGGGAATTTCGGGAAAAGCGGGAATTTTTTGGAAAATGCTAAAACAAAAAAAGTGATTGTTGTAATTGATTTTTTTTAATTGGTCGAGAAATGTTGAAGTAGTAACATTTTTAATTTAGAAATGGTATTACGGAATTCCTGGAATTTTTCAAGTTCAAAAAACAACTTTGTTTTTTGTCCTAATTAAGTTTTGACGGTGAAGTGGGTTGAAAAATGTGGGAAGAGTAGTCGCCAGAACAAAGGGTGGAAATAGGACTTTGGAAAACCAGGAATTCTGGAAAATCCTGGAATTGTTTTGAATTTTCCTGGAAGGTGGAATACGTTGAAGGTGGAATGGTTTGAATAGGTTGAAAACTGCGGAAATGGTGGAAGTTTAGATAATGGCCAATTCATTTTGAATGGGAAAAATGTCACTGGAAATTTGGGGAAAAGCGAGATTTTGGGAAAATGATTCAGAGCCTGAATGAGCTGAATTGGTTGGTGTTGGAATTGTTTAAATCAGGCAAGAAATGTTGAAGTAGTAAATGGTATTAGGGAATTTCGGGAAAAGCGGGAATTTTTTGAAAAATGCTAAAACAAAAAAAAGTGATTGTTGTAATTGAATTTTTTTAATTGGTCGAGAAATGTTGAAGTAGTAACATTTTTAATTGAGAAATGGTATTACGGAATTCCTGGAATTTTTCAAGTTCAAAAAACAACTTTGTTTTTTGTCCTAATTAAGTTTTGACGGTTGAAGTGGGTTGAAAAATGTGGGAAGAGTAGTCGCCAGAACAAAGGGTGGAAATAGGACGTTGGAAAACCAGGAATTCTGGAAAATCCTGAAATTGTTTTGAATTTTCCTGGAAGGTGGAATATGTTGAAGGTGGAATGGTTTGAATAGGTTGAAAACTGCGGAAATGGTGGAAGTTTAGAAAATGGCCAATTCATTTTGAATGGGAAAAATGTCCCTGGAAATTTGGGGAAAAAGCGAGATTTTGGGAAAATTATTCAGAGCATGAATGTCCTGAATGAGCTGAATTGGTTAGTGTTGGAATTTTTTAAATCAGGCAAGAAATGTTGAAGTAGTAAATGGTATTAGGGAATTTCGGGAAAAGCGGGAATTTTTTGAAAAATGCTAAAACAAAAAAAAGTTATTGTTGTAATTGAATTTTTTTAATCGGTCGAGAAATGTTGAAGTAGTAACATTTTTAATTTAGAAATGGTATTACGGAATTCCTGGAATTTTTCAAGTTCAAAAAACAACTTTGTTTTTTGTCCTAATTAAGTTTTGACGGTGGAACGGTTGAAAAATGTGGGAAGAGTAGTCGCCGGAACAAAGGGTGGAAATAGGACTTTGGAAAACCAGGAATTCTGGAAAATCCTGGAATGTTTTTGAATTTTTCTGGAAGGTGGAATGTGTTGAAGGTGGAATGGTTTGAATAGGTTGAAAACTGTGGAAATGTTGGAAGTTTGAAAAAAATGTCCAATTCATTTTGAATGGAAAAAATGTCCCTGGAAATTTGGGGGAAAAGCGAGATTTTGGGAAAATGATTCAGAGCTGAATTGGTTAGTATTGGAATTGTTTAAATCAGGCAAGAAATGTTGAAGTAGTAAATGGTATTAGGGAATTTCGGGAAAAGCGGGAATTTTTTGGAAAATGCTAAAACAAAAAAAGTGATTGTTGTAATTGATTTTTTTTAATCGGTCGAGAAATGTTGAAGTACTAACATTTTTAATTTAGAAATGGTATTACGGAATTCCTGGAATTTTTCCAGTTCAAAAAAACAACTTTGTTTTTTGTCCTAATTAAGTTTTGACGGTTGAAGTGGGTTGAAAAATGTGGGAAGAGTAGTCGCCAGAACAAAGGGTGGAAATAGGACTTTGGAAAACCAGGAATTCTGGAAAATCCTGGAATTGTTTTGAATTTTCCTGGAAGGTGGAATACGTTGAAGGTGGAATGGTTTGAATAGGTTGAAAACTGCGGAAATGGTGGAAGTTTAGAAAATGGCCAATTCATTTTGAATGGGAAAAATGTCCCTGGAAATTTGGGGAAAAAGCGAGATTTTGGGAAAATGACTCAGAGCATGAATGTCCTGAATGAGCTGAATTGGTTAGTGTTGGAATTGTTTAAATCAGGCAAGAAATGTTGAAGTAGTAAATGGTATTAGGGAATTTCGGGAAAAGCGGGAATTTTTTGGAAAATGCTAAAACAAAAAAAGTGATTGTTGTAATTGATTTTTTTTTAATTGGTCGAGAAATGTTGAAGTAGTAAAATTTTTAATTTAGAAATGGTATTACGGAATTCCTGGAATTTTTCAAGTTCAAAAAACAACTTGTTTTTTTGTCCTAATTAAGTTTTGACGGTTGAAGTGGGTTGAAAAATGTGGGAAGGGTAGTCGCCAGAAAAAAGGGTGAAAATAGGACTTTGGAAAACCAGGAATTCTGGAAAATCCTGGAATGTTTTTGAATTTTTCTGGAAGGTGGAATGTGTTGAAGGTGGAATGGTTTGAATAGGTTGAAAACTGTGGAAATGTTGGAAGTTTGAAAAAAATGTCCAATTCATTTTGAATGGAAAAAATGTCCCTGGAAATTTGGGGGAAAAGCGAGATTTTGGGAAAATGATTCAGAGCATGAATGTCCTGAATGAGCTGAATTGGTTAGTGTTGGAATTGTTTAAATCATGCAAGAAATGTTGAAGTAGTAAATGGTATTAGGGAATTTCGGGAAAACCAGTAATTTTTTGGAAAATGCTAAAACAAAAAAAGTGATTGTTGTATTTGAATTTTTTTAATTGGTCGAGAAATGTTGAAGTAGTAACATTTTTAATTTAGAAATGGTATTACGGAATTCCTGGAATTTTTCAAGTTCAAAAAAACAACTTTGTTTTTTGTCCTGATTAAGTTTTGACGGTGGAACGGTTGAAAAATGTGGGAAGAGTAGTCGCCAGAACAAAGGGTGGATATAGGACTTTGGAAAACCAGGAATTCTGGAAAATTCTGGAATTGTTTTGAATTTTCCTAGAAGGTGGAATACGTTGAAGGTGGAATGGTTTGAATAGGTTGAAAACTGCGGAAATGGTGGAAGTTTAGAAAATTGGCCAATTCATTTTGAATGGGAAAAATGTCCCTGGAAATTTGGGGAAAAAGCGAGATTTTGGGAAAATGATTCAGAGCTGAATTGGTTAGTATTGGAATTGTTTAAATCAGGCAAGAAATGTTGAAGTAATAAATGGCATTAGGGAATTTCGGGAAAAGCGGGAATTTTTTGGAAAATGCTAAAACAAAAAAAGTGATTGTTGTAATTGAATTTTTTTAATTGGTCGAGAAATGTTGAAGTAGTAAAATTTTTAATTTAGAAATGGTATTAAGGAATTCCTGGAATTTTTCAAGTTCAAAAAACAACTTTGTTTTTTGTCCTAATTAAATTTTGACGATGAAGTGGGTTGAAAAATGTGGGAAGAGTAGTCGCCAGAACAAAGGGTGGAAATAGGACTTTGGAAAACCAGGAATTCTGGAAAATCCTGAAATTGTTTTGAATTTTCCTGGAAGGTGGAATACGTTGAAGGTGGAATGGTTTGAATAGGTTGAAAACTGCGGAAATGGTGGAAGTTTAGATAATGGCCAATTCATTTTGAATGGGAAAAATGTCCCTGGAAATTTGGGGAAAAAGCGAGATTTGGGGAAAATGATTCAGAGCTGAATTGGTTAGTGTTGGAATTGTTTAAATCAGGCAAGAAATGTTGAAGTAGTAAATGGTATTAGGGAATTTCGGGAAAAGCGGGAATTTTTTGGAAAATGCTAAAACAAAAAAAGTGATTGTTGTAATTGATTTTTTTTAATTGGTCGAGAAATGTTGAAGTAGTAACATTTTTAATTGAGAAATGGTATTACGGAATTCCTGGAATTTTTCAAGTTCAAAAAACAACTTTGTTTTTTGTCCTAATTAAGTTTTGACGGTGAAGTTGGTTGAAAAATGTGGGAAGGGTAGTCGCCAGAAAAAAGGGTGAAAATAGGGCTTTGGAAAACCAGGAATTCTGGAAAATCCTGGAATGTTTTAGAATTTTTCTGGAAGGTGGAATGTGTTGAAGGTGGAATGGTTTGAATAGGTTGAAAACTGCGGAAATGGTGGAAGTTTAGAAAATGGCCAATTCATTTTGAATGGGAAAAATGTCCCTGGAAATTTGGGGAAAAAGCGAGATTTTGGGAAAATGATTCAGAGCTGAATTGGTTAGTGTTGGAATTGTTTAAATCAGGCAAGAAATGTTGAAGTAGTAAATGGTATTAGGGAATTTTGGGAAAAGCGGGAATTTTTTGGAAAATGCTAAAACAAAAAAAGTGATTGTTGTAATTTAATTTTTTTAATTGGTCGAGAAATGTTGAAGTAGTACAATTTTTAATTTAGAAATGGTATTACGGAATTCCTGGAATTTTTCAAGTTCAAAAAACAACTTTGTTTTTTGTCCTAATTAAGTTTTGACGGTTGAAGTGGGTTGAAAAATGTGGGAAGGGTAGTCGCCAGAAAAAAGGGTGAAAATAGGGCTTTGGAAAACCAGGAATTCCGGAAAATCCTGGAATGTTTTTGAATTTTTCTGGAAGGTGGAATGTGTTAAAGTTGGAATGGTTTGAATAGGTTGAAAACTGCGGAAATGGTGGAAGTTTAGATAATGGCCAATTCATTTTCAATGGGAAAAATGTCCCTGGAAATTTGAGGAAAAAGCGAGATTTTGGGAAAATGATTCAGAGCATGAATGTCCTGAATGAGCTGAATTGGTTAGTGTTGGAATTGTTTAAATCAGGCAAGAAATGTTGAAGTAGTAAATGGTATTAGGGAATTTCGGGAAAAGCGGGAATTTTTTGGAAAATGCTAAAACAAAAAAAGTGATTGTTGTAATTGAATTTTTTTAATCGGTCGAGAAATGTTGGAAGTAGTAAAATTTTTAATTTAGAAATGGTATTACGGAATTCCTGGAATTTTTCAAGTTAATTCATTTTGAATGGGAAAAATGTCCCTGGAAATTTGAGGAAAAAGCGAGATTTTGGGAAAATGATTCAGAGCTGAATTGGTTAGTATTGGAATTGTTTAAATCAGGCAAGAAATGTTGAAGTAGTAAATGGTATTAGGGAATTTCGGGAAAAGCGGGAATTTTCTGGAAAATGCTAAAACAAAAAAAAGTGATTGTTGTAATTGAATTTTTTTAATCGGTCGAGAAATGTTGAAGTAGTAACATTTTTCATTTAGAAATGGTATTACGGAATTCCTGGAATTTTTCAAGTTCAAAAAACAACTTTGTTTTTTGTCCTAATTAAGTTTTGACAGTTGAAGTGGGTTGAAAAATGTGGGAAGGGTAGTCGCCAGAACAAAGGGTGAAAATAGGGCTTTGGAAAACCAGGAATTCTGGAAAATCCTGGAATGTTTTTGAATTTTTCTGGAAGGTAGAATGTGTTGAAGGTGGAATGGTTTGAATAGGTTGAAAACTGCGGAAATGGTGGAAGTTTAGAAAATGGCCAATTCATTTTGAATGGGAAAAATGTCCCTGGAAATTTGGGGAAAAAGCGAGATTTTGGGAAAATTATTCAGAGCATGAATGTCCTGAATTGGTTAGTGTTGGAATTGTTTAAATCGGGCAAGAAATGTTTAGTAGTAAGTGGTATTAGGGAATTTCGGGGAAAGCGGGAAATTTTTGGGAAAATGCTAAAAAAAAAAAATTTGATAGTTGGTGTTGGAATTTTTTTAATCGGTCGAGAAAAGTTGAAGTAATAACATTTTTAATTGAGAAATGGTATTACGGAATTCCTGGAATTTTTCGAGTTCAAAAAAACAACTTTGTTTTTTGTCCTAATTAAGTTTTGACGGTTGAAGTGGGTTGAAAAATGTGGGAAGAGTAGTCGCCAGAACAAAGGGTGGAAATAGGACTTTGGAAAACCAGGAATTCTGGAAAATCCTGGAATTGTTTTGAATTTTCCTGGAAGGTGGAATGGTTTGAATAGGTTGAAAACTGCGGAAATGGTGGAAGTTTAGAAAATGGCCAATTCATTTTGAATGGAAAAAATGTCCCTGGAAATTTGGGGAAAAAGCGAGATTTTGGGAAAATGATTCAGAGCATGAATGTCCTGAATGAGCTGAATTGGTTAGTGTTGGAATTGTTTAAATCAGGCAAGAAATGTTGAAGTAGTAAATGGTATTTGGGAATTTCGGGAAAAGCGGGAATTTTTTGGAAAATGCTAAAACAAAAAAAGTGATTGTTGTATTTGAATGTTTTTAATTGGTCGAGAAATGTTGAAGTAGTAAAATTTTTAATTTAGAAATGGTATTACGGAATTCCTGGAATTTTTCAAGTTCAAAAACAACTTTGTTTTTTGTCCTAATTAAGTTTTGACGGTTGAAGTGGGTTAAAAAATGTGGGAAGAGTAGTCGCCAGAAAAAAGGGTGGAAATAGGACTTTGGAAAACCAGGAATTCTGGAAAATCCTGGAATGTTTTTGAATTTTTCTGGAAGGTGGAATACGTTGAAGGTGGAATGGTTTGAATAGGTTGAAAACTGCGGAAATGGTGGAAGTTTAGAAAATTGGCCAATTCATTTTGAATGGGAAAAATGTCCCTGGAAATTTGGGGAAAAAGCGAGATTTGGGGAAAATGATTCAGAGCTGAATTGGTTAGTATTGGAATTGTTTAAATCAGGCAAGAAATGTTGAAGTAGTAAATGGTGTTAGGGAATTTCGGGAAAAGCGGGAATTTTTTGGAAAATGCTAAAACAAAAAAAGTGATTGTTGTAATTGATTTTTTTTAATTGGTCGAGAAATGTTGAAGTAGTAACATTTTTAATTTAGAAATGGTATTACGGAATTCCTGGAATTTTTCAAGTTCAAAAAACAACTTTGTTTTTTGTCCTAATTAAGTTTTGACGGTGAAGTGGGTTGAAAAATGTGGGAAGAGTAGTCGCCAGAACAAAGGGTGGAAATAGGACTTTGGAAAACCAGGAATTCTGGAAAATCCTGGAATTGTTTTGAATTTTCCTGGAAGGTGGAATACGTTGAAGGTGGAATGGTTTGAATAGGTTGAAAACTGCGGAAATGGTGGAAGTTTAGATAATGGCCAATTCATTTTGAATGGGAAAAATGTCACTGGAAATTTGGGGAAAAGCGAGATTTTGGGAAAATGATTCAGAGCATGAATGTCCTGAATGAGCTGAATTGGTTGGTGTTGGAATTGTTTAAATCAGGCAAGAAATGTTGAAGTAGTAAATGGTATTAGGGAATTTCGGGAAAAGCGGGAATTTTTTGAAAAATGCTAAAACAAAAAAAAGTGATTGTTGTAATTGAATTTTTTTAATTGGTCGAGAAATGTTGAAGTAGTAACATTTTTAATTGAGAAATGGTATTACGGAATTCCTGGAATTTTTCAAGTTCAAAAAACAACTTTGTTTTTTGTCCTAATTAAGTTTTGACGGTTGAAGTGGGTTGAAAAATGTGGGAAGAGTAGTCGCCAGAACAAAGGGTGGAAATAGGACGTTGGAAAACCAGGAATTCTGGAAAATCCTGAAATTGTTTTGAATTTTCCTGGAAGGTGGAATATGTTGAAGGTGGAATGGTTTGAATAGGTTGAAAACTGCGGAAATGGTGGAAGTTTAGAAAATGGCCAATTCATTTTGAATGGGAAAAATGTCCCTGGAAATTTGGGGAAAAAGCGAGATTTTGGGAAAATTATTCAGAGCATGAATGTCCTGAATGAGCTGAATTGGTTAGTGTTGGAATTTTTTAAATCAGGCAAGAAATGTTGAAGTAGTAAATGGTATTAGGGAATTTCGGGAAAAGCGGGAATTTTTTGAAAAATGCTAAAAAAAAAAAAAGTTATTGTTGTAATTGAATTTTTTTAATCGGTCGAGAAATGTTGAAGTAGTAACATTTTTAATTTAGAAATGGTATTACGGAATTCCTGGAATTTTTCAAGTTCAAAAAACAACTTTGTTTTTTGTCCTAATTAAGTTTTGACGGTGGAACGGTTGAAAAATGTGGGAAGAGTAGTCGCCGGAACAAAGGGTGGAAATAGGACTTTGGAAAACCAGGAATTCTGGAAAATCCTGGAATGTTTTTGAATTTTTCTGGAAGGTGGAATGTGTTGAAGGTGGAATGGTTTGAATAGGTTGAAAACTGTGGAAATGTTGGAAGTTTGAAAAAAATGTCCAATTCATTTTGAATGGAAAAAATGTCCCTGGAAATTTGGGGGAAAAGCGAGATTTTGGGAAAATGATTCAGAGCTGAATTGGTTAGTATTGGAATTGTTTAAATCAGGCAAGAAATGTTGAAGTAGTAAATGGTATTAGGGAATTTCGGGAAAAGCGGGAATTTTTTGGAAAATGCTAAAACAAAAAAAGTGATTGTTGTAATTGATTTTTTTTAATCGGTCGAGAAATGTTGAAGTACTAACATTTTTAATTTAGAAATGGTATTACGGAATTCCTGGAATTTTTCAAGTTCAAAAAACAACTTTGTTTTTTGTCCTAATTAAGTTTTGACGGTGGAACGGTTGAAAAATGTGGGAAGAGTAGTCGCCGGAACAAAGGGTGGAAATAGGACTTTGGAAAACCAGGAATTCTGGAAAATTCTGGAATTGTTTTGAATTTTCCTGGAAGGTGGAATACGTTGAAGGTGGAATGGTTTGAATAGGTTGAAAACTGCGGAAATGGTGGAAGTTTAGAAAATTGGCCAATTCATTTTGAATGGGAAAAATGTCCCTGGAAATTTGGGGAAAAAGCGAGATTTTGGGAAAATGATTCAGAGCATGAATGTCCTGAATGAGCTGAATTGGTTAGTGTTGGAAATGTTGAAGTAGTAAATGGTATTAGGGAATTTCGGGAATTTATGGGAAAATGCTAAAACAAAAAAAAAAGTGATTGTTGTAATTGAATTTTTTTAATTGGTCGAGAAATGTTGAAGTAGTAAATTTTTTTATTTAGAAATGGTATTACGGAATTCCTGGAATTTTTCAAGTTCAAAAAACAACTTTGTTTTTTGTCCTAATTAAGTTTTGACGGTTGAAGTGGGTTGAAAAATGTGGGAAGAGTAGTCGCCAGAAAAAAGGGTGAAAATAGGGCTTTGGAAAACCAGGAATTCTGGAAAATCCTGGAATTGTTTTGAATTTTCCTGGAAGGTGGAATACGTTGAAGGTGGAATGGTTTGAATAGGTTGAAAACTGCGGAAATGGTGGAAGTTTAGATAATGGCCAATTCATTTTGAATGGGAAAAATGTCCCTGGAAATTTGGGGAAAAGCGAGATTTTGGGAAAATGATTCAGAGCTGAATCGGTTAGTGTTGGAATTGTTTAAATCAGGCAAGAAATGTTGAAGTAGTAAATGGTATTAGGGAATTACGGGAAAAGCGGGAATTTTTTGGAAAATGCTAAAAAAAAAAAGTTTGATAGTTGGTGTTGGAATTTTTTTAATCGGTCAAGAAAAGTTGTAGTAACATTTTTAATTGAGAAATGGTATTACGGAATTCCTGGAATTTTTCGAGTTCAAAAAAACAACTTTGTTTTTTGTCCTAATTAAGTTTTGACGGTGGAACGGTTGAAAAATGTGGGAAGAGTAGTCGCCAGAACAAAGGGTGGAAATAGGACTTTGGAAAACCAGGAATTCTGGAAAATCCTGGAATTGTTTTGAATTTTCCTGGAAGGTGGGATACGTTGAAGGTGGAATGGTTTGAATAGGTTGAAAACTGCGGAAATGGTGGAAGTTTAGAAAATGGCCAATTCATTTTGAATGGGAAAAATGTCCCTGGAAATTTGGGGAAAAAGCGAGATTTTGGGAAAATGATTCAGAGCATGAATGAGCTGAATTGGTTAGTGTTGGAATTGTTTAAATCAGGCAAGAAATGTTGAAGTAGTAAATGGTATTAGGGAATTTCGGGAAAAGCGGGAATTTTTTGGAAAATGCTAAAACAAAAAAAGTGATTGTTGTAATTGAATTTTTTTAATTGGTCGAGAAATGTTGAAGTAGTAAAATTTTTAATTTAGAAATGGTATTACGGAATTCCTGGAATTTTTCAAGATCAAAAAACAACTTTGTTTTTTGTCCTAATTAAGTTTTGACGGTTGAAGTGGGTTGAAAAATGTGGGAAGAGTAGTCGCCAGAACAAAGGGTGGAAATAGGACTTTGGAAAACCAGGAATTCTGGAAAATCCTGGAATTGTTTTGAATTTTCCTGGAAGGTGGAATACGTTGAAGGTGGAATGGTTTGAATAGGTTGAAAACTGCGGAAATGGTGGATGTTTAGAAAATGGCCAATTCATTTTGAATGGGAAAAATGTCCCTGGAAATTTGGGGAAAAAGCGAGATTTTGGGAAAATGATTCAGAGCTGAATCGGTTAGTGTTGGAATTGTTTAAATCAGGCAAGAAATGTTGAAGTAGTAAATGGTATTAGGGAATTTCGGGAAAAGCGGGAATTTTTTGGAAAATGCTAAAACAAAAAATGTGATTGTTGTAATTGATTTTTTTTAATTGGTCGAGAAATGTTGAAGTAGTAAAATTTTTAATTTAGAAATGGTATTACGGAATTCCTGGAATTTTTCAAGATCAAAAAACAACTTTGTTTTATGTCCTAATTAAGTTTTGACGGTTGAAGTGGGTTGAAAAATGTGGGAAGACTAGTCACCAGAACAAAGGGTGAAAATTGGGCTTTGGAAAACCAGGAATTCTGGAAAATCCTGGAGATGTTTTGAATTTTCCTGGAAGGTGGAATGTGTTGAAGGTGGAATGGTTTGAATAGGTTGAAAACTGCGGAAATGGTGGAAGTTTAGAAAATGGCCAATTCATTTTGAATGGGAAAAATGTCCCTGGAAATTTGGGAAAAAGCGAGATTTTGGGAAAATGATTCAGAGCATGAATGTCCTGAATGAGTTGAATTGGTTGGTGTTGGAATTGTTTAAATCGGGCAAGAAATGTTTAGTAGTAAATGGTATTAGGGAATTTCGGGAAAAGCGGGAATTTTTTTGGAAAATGCTAAAAAAAAAAATTTGATAGTTGGTGTTGGAATTTTTTTAATCGGTCGAGAAAAGTTGAAGTAGTATCATTTTTAATTGAGAAATGGTATTACGGAATTCCTGGAATTTTTCGAGTTCAAAAAAACAACTTCGTTTTTTGTCCTAATTAAGTTTTGACGGTTGAAAAATGTGGGAAGAGTAGTCGCCAGAACAAAGGGTGGAAATAGGACTTTGGAAAACCAGGAATTCAGGAAAATCCTGAAATTGTTTTGAATTTTCCTGGAAGGTGGAATGTGTTGAAGGTGGAATGGTTTGAATAGGTTGAAAACTGCGGAAATGGTGGAAGTTTAGAAAATTGGCCAATTCATTTTGAATGGGAAAAATGTCCCTGGAAATTTGGGGAAAAGCGAGATTTTGGGAAAATGATTCAGAGCATGAATGTCCTGAATGAGCTGAATTGGTTAGTGTTGGAATTGTTTAAATCAGGCAAGAAATGTTGAAGTAGTAAATGGTATTAGGGAATTTCGGGAATTTTTTTGGAAAATGCTAAAAAAAAAAAAAGTTTGATAGTTGGTGTTGGAATTTTTTTAATCGGTCGAGAAAAGTTGTAGTAACATTTTTAATTGAGAAATGGTATTACGGAATTCCTGGAATTTTTCGAGTTCAAAAAAACAACTTCGTTTTTTGTCCTAAGTTTTGACGGTGGAACGGTTGAAGTGGGTTGAAAAATGTGGGAAGAGTAGTTGCCAGAACAAAGGGTGGAAATAGGACTTTGGAAAACCAGGAATTCTGGAAAATCCTGGAATTGTTTTGAATTTTCCTGGAAGGTGGAATACGTTGAAGGTGGAATGGTTTGAATAGGTTGAAAACTGCGGAAATGGTGGAAGTTTAGAAAATGGCCAATTCATTTTGAATGGGAAAAATGTCCCTGGAAATTTGGGGAAAAAGCGAGATTTTGGGAAAATGATTCAGAGCTGAATCGGTTAGTGTTGGAATTGTTTAAATCAGGCAAGAAATGTTGAAGTAGTAAATGGCATTAGGGAATTTCGGGAAAAGCGGGAATTTTTTGGAAAATGCTAAAACAAAAAAAGTGATTGTTGTAATTGATTTTTTTTAATTGGTCGAGAAATGTTGAAGTAGTAAAAATGTTAATTTAGAAATGGTATTACGGAATTCCTGGAATTTTTCAAGTTCAAAAGACAGCTTTTTTTTTGTCCTAATTAAGTTTTGACGGTTGAAGTGGGTTGAAAAATGTGGGAAGAGTAGTCGCCAGAACAAAGGGTGGAAATAGGACTTTGGAAAACCAGAAATTCAGGAAAATCCTGAAATTGTTTTGAATTTTCCTGGAAGGTGGAATACGTTGAAAGTGGAATGGTTTGAATAGGTTGAAAACTGCGGAAATGGTGGAAGTTTAGAAAATGGCCAATTAATTTTGAATGGGAAAAATGTCCCTGGAAATTTGGGGAAAAGCGAGATTTTGGGAAAATGATTCAGAGCTGAATTGGTTAGTATTGGAATTGTTTAAATCAGGCAAGAAATGTTGAAGTAGTAAATGGTATTAGGGAATTTCGGGAAAAGCGGGAATTTTTTGGAAAATGCTAAAACAAAAAAAGGGATTGTTGTAATTGATTTTTTTAATCGGAATTCCTGGAATTTTTCAAGTTCAAAAAACAACTTTGTTTTTTGTCCTAATTAAGTTTTGACGGTTGAAGTGGGTTGAAAAATGTGGGAAGAGTAGTCGCCAGAACAAAGGGTGGAAATAGGACTTTGGAAAACCAGGAATTCTGGAAAATCCTGGAATTGTTTTGAATTTTCCTGGAAGGTGGAATACGTTGAAGGTGGAATGGTTTGAATAGGTTGAAAACTGCGGAAATGGTGGAAGTTTAGAAAATGGCCAATTCATTTTGAATGGGAAAAATGTCCCTGGAAATTTGGGGAAAAGCGAGATTTTGGGAAAATGATTCAGAGCTGAATTGGTTAGTATTGGAATTGTTTAAATCAGGCAAGAAATGTTGAAGTAGTAAATGGTATTAGGGAATTTCGGGAAAAGCGGGAATTTTTTGGAAAATGCTAAAACAAAAAAAGGGATTGTTGTAATTGATTTTTTTAATCGGAATTCCTGGAATTTTTCAAGTTCAAAAAACAACTTTGTTTTTTGTCCTAATTAAGTTTTGACGGTTGAAGTGGGTTGAAAAATGTGGGAAGAGTAGTCGCCAGAACAAAGGGTGGAAATAGGACGTTGGAAAACCAGGAATTCTGGAAAATCCTGAAATTGTTTTGAATTTTCCTGGAAGGTGGAATATGTTGAAGGTGGAATGGTTTGAATAGGTTGAAAACTGCGGAAATGGTGGAAGTTTAGAAAATGGCCAATTCATTTTGAATGGGAAAAATGTCCCTGGAAATTTGGGGAAAAAGCGAGATTTTGGGAAAATGATTCAGAGCATGAATGTCCTGAATGAGCTGAATTGGTTAGTGTTGGAATTGTTTAAATCAGGCAAGAAATGTTGAAGTAGTAAATGGTATTAGGGAATTTCGGGAAAAGCGGGAATTTTTTGGAAAATGCTAAAACAAAAAATGTGATTGTTGTAATTGATTTTTTTTAATTGGTCGAGAAATGTTGAAGTAGTAACATTTTTAATTTAGAAATGGTATTACGGAATTCCTGGAATTTTTCAAGTTCAAAAAACAACTTTGTTTTTTGTCCTAATTAAGTTTTGACGGTTGAAGTGGGTTGAAAAATGTGGGAAGAGTAGTCGCCAGAAAAAAAGGTGGAAATAGGACTTTGGAAAACCAGGAATTCTGGAAAATCCTGGAATGTTTTTGAATTTTTCTGGAAGGTGGAATGGTTTGAATAGGTTGAAAACTGTGGAAATGTTGGAAGTTTGAAAAAATGTCCAATTCATTTTGAATGGGAAAAATGTCCCTGGAAATTTGGGGAAAAGCGAGATTTTGGGAAAATGATTCAGAGCTGAATTGGGTAGTATTGGAATTGTTTAAATCAGGCAAGAAATGTTGAAGTAGTAAATGGTATTAGGGAATTTCGGGAAAAGCGGGAATTTTTTGGAAAATGCTAAAAAAAAAAGTTTGATAGTTGGTGTTGGAATTTTTTTAATCGGTCGAGAAAAGTTGTAGTAACATTATTAATTGAGAAATGGTATTACGGAATTCCTGGAATTTTTCGAGTTCAAAAAACAACTTTGTTTTTTGTCCTAATTAAGTTTTGACGGTTGAAGTGGGTTGACAAATGTGGGAAGAGTAGTCGCCAGAAAAAGGGTGGAAATAGGACTTTGGAAAACCAGGAATTCAGGAAAATCCTGAAATTGTTTTGAATTTTCCTGGAAGGTGGAATACGTTGAAGGTGGAATGGTTTGAATAGGTTGAAAACTGCGGAAATGGTGGAAGTTTAGAAAATGGCCAATTCATTTTGAATGGGAAAAATGTCCCTGGAAATTTGGGGAAAAAGCGAGATTTGGGGGAAATGATTCAGAGCTGAATTGGTTAGTATTGGAATTGTTTAAATCAGGCAAGAAATGTTGAAGTAGTAAATGGTATTAGGGAATTTCGGGAAAAGTGGGAATTTTTTGGAAAATGCTAAAAAAAAAAAGTTTGATAGTTGGTGTTGGAATTTTTTTAATCGGTCGAGAAAAGTTGTAGTAACATTTTTAATTTAGAAATGGTATTACGGAATTCCTGGAATTTTTCGAGTTCAAAAAAACAACTTTGTTTTTTGTCCTAATTAAGTTTTGACGGTGGAACGGTTGAAAAATGTGGGAAGAGTAGTCGCCAGAACAAAGGGTGGAAATAGGACTTTGGAAAACCAGGAATTCTGGAAAATCCTGGAATTGTTTTGAATTTTCCTGGAAGGTGGAATACGTTGAAGGTAGAATGGTTTGAATAGGTTGAAAACTGCGGAAATGGTGGAAGTTTAGATAATGGCCAATTCATTTTGAATGGGAAAAATGTCCCTGGAAATTTGGGGAAAAAGCGAGATTTTGGGAAAATGATTCAGAGCTGAATCGGTTAGTGTTGGAATTGTTTAAATCAGGCAAGAAATGTTGAAGTAGTAAATGGTATTAGGGAATTTCGGGAAAAGCGGGAATTTTTTGGAAAATGCTAAAACAAAAAAGTGATTGTTGTAATTGAATTTTTTTAATTGGTCGAGAAATGTTGAAGTAGTAAAAATGTTAATTTAGAAATGGTATTACGGAATTCCTGGAATTTTTCAAGTTCAAAAAACAACTTTGTTTTTTGTCCTAATTAAGTTTTGACGGTTGAAGTGGGTTGAAAAATGTGGGAAGAGTAGTCGCCAGAAAAAAGGGTGAAAATAGGGCTTTGGAAAACCAGGAATTCTGGAAAATCCTGGAATGTTTTTGAATTTTCCTGGAAGGTGGAATACGTTGAAGTACATGACATCATTGTATATTTCAATATGAAATAGTGCTACTAGAATGTATCATATTTGATGCAGTTTTGAAGGAAACATTACAAAAGACATTCTTGACAGAATAACTTTATGTCTAAGCTGATAAATGAACATTGAAATCAACCAGGACATCATTAATAACAATACTTGTGAGTGTGTACATCATCCACAATAAAAGGTCTGTATGAAGTCATTGCTGGAGCAGGAGTGGTGGATGTGCAGTCTCATATGACGATGATGTACACGAGGGCGGGGTCAGATTCATATGACAATGATGATGATGTACACGAGGGCGGGGTTAGATTCATATGACGGTGATAATGATGTACACGTGGGCGGGGTCAGATTCATATGACAATGATGATGATGTACACGTGGGCGGGGTCAGATT
Source organism: Nerophis lumbriciformis (assembly GCF_033978685.3). Classification (NCBI taxonomy): domain Eukaryota; kingdom Metazoa; phylum Chordata; class Actinopteri; order Syngnathiformes; family Syngnathidae; genus Nerophis; species Nerophis lumbriciformis. The sequence goes on from NC_084565.2 coordinate 42,394,451, forward strand.
CATATGACAGTGATGATGATGTACATGTGGGCGGGGTCAGATTCATATGACAATGATGATGTAGACGTGGGCGGGGTCAGATTCATATGACAATGATGATGATGTACACGTGGGCAAGGTCAGATTCATATGACAATGATGATGATGTACACGTGGGCGGGGTCAGATTCATATGACGATGATGATGTACACGTGGGCGGGGTCAGATTCATATGACAATGATGATGATGTACACGTGGGCGGGGTTAGATTCATATGACGATGTACATGTGGGCGGGGTCAGATTCATATGACAATGATGATGATGTACATGTGGGCGGGGTCAGATTCATATGACAGTGATGATGATGTACACGTGGGCGGGGTCAGATTCATATGACAATGATGTACATGTGGGCGGGGTTAGATTCATATGACAATGATGATGATGTACACGAGGGCGGGGTCAGATTCATATGACAATGATGATGATGTACATGTGGGCGGGGTCAGATTCATATGACAGTGATGATGTACATGTGGGCGGGGTCAGACTCATATGACGATGATGGTGATGTACACGTGGGCGGGGTCAGATTCATATGACAGTGATGATGTACACGTGGGCGGGGTCAGATTCATATGACAGTGATGATGATGTACACGTGGGCGGGGTCAGATTCATATGACAATGATGTACATGTGGGCGGGGTTAGATTCATAGGACAATGATGATGATGTACACGTGGGCTGGATCAGATTCTGGTGATGTACTCGTGGGCGGGGTTAGATTCATATGACAATGATGATGATGTACATGTGGGCGGGGTCAGATTCATATGACAATGATGATGATGTAGACGTGGGCGGGGTCAGATTCATATGACAATGATGATGTACACGTGGGCGGGGTCAGATTCATATGACAATGATGATGATGTACACGTGGGCGGGGTTAGATTCATATGACGATGTACATGTGGGCGGGGTCAGATTCATATGACAATGATGATGATGTACATGTGGGCGGGGTCAGATTCATATGACAGTGATGATGATGATGTACACGTGGGCGGGGTCAGATTCATATGACAGTGATGATGATGTACATGTGGGCGGGGTCAGATTCATATGACAATGATGATGATGTACATGTGGGCGGGGTCAGATTCATATGACAATGATGATGATGTACATGTGGGCTGGATCAGATTCTGGTGATGCACCCGTGGGCGGGGTTAGATTCATATGACAGTGATGATGATGTACACGTGGGCGGGGTCAGATTCATATGACAGTGATGATGATGTACATGTGGGCGGGGTCAGATTCATATGACGATGATGATGTACACGTGGGCGGGGTCAGATTCATATGACAATGATGATGATGTACACGTGGGCGGGGTCAGATTCATATGACAATGATGATGATGTACACGTGGGCGGGGTCAGATTCATATGACGATGATGATGTGGGCGGGGTCAGAGTCAGTCCACTTCACTTCCTCCCAGCCAGCAGCTGCAGGACCAGCTCCTCATCCTCGGCCAGAGTCAGTCCCGTGTCCAGCGTGGCGTGCTGGTCCTCCTTCTTCCTCCTGGCAGCTGGGGGCTCCTCCTCTTCCTCACTGCTGCTGTCACTGCTGTGGCGCCGTTTGGCGGGCCGAGCGTTATCATCATCATCATCATCATCATCCTCCTCCTCGTCCGAGGAGCGTCGGTCAGGGTCCGGCAGGGTGCTGGGGTCGAACTGGTCCTGGCCGTCATGGTCCAGGTACGCAATGACTTCATCCTCCTCGTCCTCGCTGCCAGAGGTCGGCGCAGGCTTCTTCTTGGCCTCCTTGGCCTTCAGCTTCCTCTCGCGGTGTTTGGCCTTCACCTTGCGGGTGTACTCGGGCTTGTCGAACTCACGGTCCTCCCTCCTCAGACGCTCCTTGGCTTTCTCCAAGCTGATGCCGGACACCTCCTCTTCATCCTCCTCCTCCTCGTCCTCCTCCTGCTCCAGGCTGGCGGCCGGGCGCTGGACCGGAGGCCAGACCTGCCTGGCTTGTCCTTCATCTGTGAAAGACACTTTGGTGTTCACCTTGAAGTTCCTCTTCAGGACCTTCTTGGCCTGCTTGAACTTTGAGAGCTTTTGGGTGCTTTTAGCGGGGCCGCAGTCGGACTCCTCGCTCTCCTGGTTCTCCTCCAGGCTGAACACATCCTTGGTTTTGAGAGTCAGAAAATCCAAGTCTTTGAGGTCATCCTCCTCCTCACTGTCTTCACCCAGGAGCGTTTTAACCTCAACCTCATCATCTCCTCCTCTCAGCTGGGCTGTGAAGCTGCGCAACTCCTCCTCCTCCTCCTCAGACTCCGCCTCCCGCGCCTTCCCCGCCCGCTGCGCCTGGGCTCTGTTGAGGAAGCGCACCCGCGGCGCCACCGCCAGGCCGAGGGAGAGCGCGTACTCGCGGAGCCGCAGCTTGAAGACGTCAAACACCTCCTTGTTCCGCATCAGGAAGACGGAGCGCAGGTAGGAGACGAAGCACCGCTGGGCGCGCTCCTTCTGCTCCTTCTCCTGCGCCAGGAAGGCCTGCAGCTTCTGCTGGATGTCCTGAATCTTCTCCGGGTTCACCTGCAAACAAACTGGGTGAGTACCTGGAAGTCCAACAGACATTATCAAACAGTGCAACACGAGCGCAGGGGTGTCCTAACTTTTTCCATTAAAAAAAAAAAAAAAAATACATTAAATAGAATAGAATAGAAAGTACTTTATTGATCCCTGGGGGAAATTCTGCACCACAGTTCACACACAATAAACAATAAACACTTTATTTATATTATTCACATGTGAATAATGCTGTATAATAGACTGTATTTATATTATTCACATGTGAATAATGCTGTATAATAGACTGTATTTATATTATTCACATGTGAATAATGCTGTATAATAGACTGTATTTATATTATTCACATGTGAATAATGCTGTATAATAGACAGGTATTTTTTACATGTGAATAATATAAATACAGTCTATTATACAGGATTATTCACATGTGAATAATATAAATACAGTCTATTATACAGCATTATTCACATGTGAATAATATACATAGTCTATTATACAGCATTATTCACATGTGAATAATATAAATACAGTCTATTATACAGCCTTATTCACATGTGAATAATATACATAGTCTATTATACAGCATTATTCACATGTGAATAATATACATACAGTCTATTGTACAGCATTATTCACATGTGAATAATGTAATTACAGTCTATTATACAGCATTATTCACATGTGAATAATATAAATACAGTCTATTGTACAGCATTATTCACATGTGAATAATATAAATAGTCTATTATACAGCATTATTCACATGTGAATAATATAAATAGTCTATTATACAGCATTATTCACATGTGAATTATGCTGTATAACAGACAGTATTTATATTATTCACATGTGAATACTATACATACAGTCTATTATACAGCATTATTCACATGTGAATAATATAAATACAGTCTATTATACAGCATTATTCACATGTGAATAATATAAATACAGTCTATTATACAGCATTATTCACATGTGAATAATATAAATACAGTCTATTATACAGCATTATTCACATGTGAATAATATAAATACAGTCTATTATACAGCATTATTCACATGTGAATAATATACATAGTCTATTATACAGCATTATTCACATGTGAATTATATAAATACAGTCTATTATACAGCCTTATTCACATGTGAATAATATACATAGTCTATTATACAGCATTATTCACATGTGAATAATATACAGTCTATTGTACAGCATTATTCACATGTGAATAATGTAATTACAGTCTATTATACAGCATTATTCACATGTGAATAATATAAATACAGTCTATTGTACAGCATTATTCACATGTGAATAATATAAATAGTCTATTATACAGCATTATTCACATGTGAATACTGCTGTATAATAGACTGTATTTATGTTATTCACATGTGAATAATGCTGTATAATAGACAGGTATTTTTTACATGTGAATAATATAAATACAGTCTATTATACAGCATTATTCACATGTGAATAATATAAATAGTCTATTATACAGCATTATTCACATGTGAATTATGCTGTATAACAGACAGTATTTATATTATTCACATGTGAATACTATACATACAGTCTATTATACAGCATTATTCACATGTGAATTATGCTGTATAACAGACAGTATTTATATTATTCACATGTGAATACTGTACATACAGTCTATTATACAGCATTATTCACATGTGAATAATATAAATACAGTCTATTATACAGCATTATTCACATGTGAATAATATAAATACAGTCTATTATACAGCACTATTCACATGTGAATACTATAAATACAGTCTATTATACAGCACTATTCACATGTGAATACTATAAATACAGTCTATTATACAGCATTATTCACATGTGAATAATATAAATACAGTCTATTATACATTAAAGATACTAAAACCATTTAAATTTTCCTGAAGGAATTAATAAAGTACTATCTATCTATCTTGCCCCAAATTCAGTATTTTCAAGCATAAAAGTGGCTAAATGAAGTAAAACTACCAATACTCCAGTAGTATTTGGGACCAAAGCAATCAGACATGTGCTGTTCAGTATCGAGGCCACGGATTGGCTCAGCCTCGGACGGCATTACTGACATTAGCATGCTAACCTTCTTAGCCATTTGTGCAGCCAAACACCTCAGACTCATGTAACTTGATACTTGCCAACTGTTAGCATGCTAATGTTGACATGCTAGAATGTTAACTTTAGCGTGCTAACTTGTTTAGCCTATTTTGTAGCCAAAGAGTCATATCACTTGGTACTTGACATGCTAACTGTTAGCATGCTAACATCCTAGCATGCTAACTTTTTAGCCAATTTTGCAGCCAAACACATCTTAGTCCTTTAACTTGGTACATGACACATGTTAACCGTTAGCATACTGACATTAACATGCTAACTTTTTGAGCCAATTTTTGCAGCCAAACACCTCAAAGTCCTATAACTTGGCACTTGATACATGCTAACTGTTAGCATGCTAACTTTTTTTTGCCAATTTTACAGCCAAACACCTCAGTCATATATAACTCGGTACTTGACACATGCTAAGTTTTTTGGGTTGTTGTTTTTTTTAGCAAATTTTACATGTGTGTGCTTCCTAGTCATATGGTACTTGACACATTCTAACTGTTAGCATGCTAACTTTTTTTTAGCCAATTTTACAGCCAAATACCTCACAGTCATATATAACTCGGTACTTGACACATGCTAAGTTTTTTGGGTTGTTTTTTTTTTAGCAAATTTTACATGTGTATGCTTCCTAGTCATATGGTACTTGACACATTCTAACTGTTAGCATGCTAACTTGTTTAGCCAATTTTGCAGCCAAACACATCTTAGTCCTTTAACTTGGTACCTGACACATGTTAACCGTTAGCATACTGACATTACCATGCTAACTTTTTGAGCCAATTTTTGCAGCCAAACACCTCAAAGTCTTATAACTTGGCACTTGATACATGCTAACTGTTAGCATGCTAACTTTTTTTTTAGCCAATTTTACAGCCAAACACCTCACAGTCATATATAACTCGGTACTTGACACATGCTAAGTTTTTTGGGTTGTTGTCTTTTTTAGCAAATTTTACCTCTGTATGCTTCCTAGTCATATGGCACTTGACACATTCTAACTGTTAGCATGCTAACTTTTTTTTAGCCAATTTTACAGCCAAACACCTCACAGACATATATAACTTGGTACTTGACACGTGCTAAGTTTTTTGGGTTGTTTTTTTTTTAGCAAATTTTACATGTGTATGCTTCCTAATCATATGGTACTTGACACATTCTAACTGTTAGCATGCTAACTTTTTTTTAGCCAATTTTACAGCTAAATACCTCACAGTCATATATAACTCGGTACTTGACACATGCTAAGTTTTTTGGGTTGTTTTTTTTTTTAGCAAATTTTACATGTGTATGCTTCCTAGTCATATGGTACTTGACACATTCTAACTGTTAGCATGCTAACTTGTTTAGCCAATTTTGCAGCCAAACACATCTTAGTCCTTTAACTTGGTACCTGACACATGTTAACCGTTAGCATACTGACATTACCATGCTAACTTTTTGAGCCAATTTTTGCAGCCAAACACCTCAAAGTCCTAAGACTCGGCACTTGATGCATGCTAACTGCTAGCATGCTAACTTTTTTTTTTGCCAATTTTACAGCCGAACACCTCACAGTCATTTATAACTTGGTACTTGACACATGCTAAGTTTTTGCGTTGTTGTTTTTTTTAGCAAATTTTACATGTGTATGCTTCCTAGTCATATGGTACTTGACACATTCTAACTGTTAGCATGCTAACTTTTTTTTAGCCAATTTTACAGCCAAATACCTCACAGTCATATATAACTCGGTACTTGACACATGCTAAGTTTTTTGGGTTGTTTTTTTTTTAGCAAATTTTACATGTGTATGCTTCCTAGTCATATGGTACTTGACACATTCTAACTGTTAGCATGCTAACTTGTTTAGCCAATTTTGCAGCCAAACACATCTTAGTCCTTTAACTTGGTACCTGACACATGTTAACCGTTAGCATACTGACATTACCATGCTAACTTTTTGAGCCAATTTTTGCAGCCAAACACCTCAAAGTCTTATAACTTGGCACTTGATACATGCTAACTGTTAGCATGCTAACTTTTTTTTTAGCCAATTTTACAGCCAAACACCTCACAGTCATATATAACTCGGTACTTGACACATGCTAAGTTTTTTGGGTTGTTGTCTTTTTTAGCAAATTTTACCTCTGTATGCTTCCTAGTCATATGGCACTTGACACATTCTAACTGTTAGCATGCTAACTTTTTTTTAGCCAATTTTACAGCCAAACACCTCACAGACATATATAACTTGGTACTTGACACGTGCTAAGTTTTTTGGGTTGTTTTTTTTTTAGCAAATTTTACATGTGTATGCTTCCTAATCATATGGTACTTGACACATTCTAACTGTTAGCATGCTAACTTTTTTTTAGCCAATTTTACAGCTAAATACCTCACAGTCATATATAACTCGGTACTTGACACATGCTAAGTTTTTTGGGTTGTTTTTTTTTTTAGCAAATTTTACATGTGTATGCTTCCTAGTCATATGGTACTTGACACATTCTAACTGTTAGCATGCTAACTTGTTTAGCCAATTTTGCAGCCAAACACATCTTAGTCCTTTAACTTGGTACCTGACACATGTTAACCGTTAGCATACTGACATTACCATGCTAACTTTTTGAGCCAATTTTTGCAGCCAAACACCTCAAAGTCCTAAGACTCGGCACTTGATGCATGCTAACTGCTAGCATGCTAACTTTTTTTTTTGCCAATTTTACAGCCGAACACCTCACAGTCATTTATAACTTGGTACTTGACACATGCTAAGTTTTTGCGTTGTTGTTTTTTTTAGCAAATTTTACATGTGTATGCTTCCTAGTCATATGGTACTTGATACATTCTAACTGTTGGCATGCTAACTTGTTTAGCTAATTTTGCAGCCAAACACATCTTAGTCCTTTAACTTGGTACCTGACACATGTTAACCGTTAGCATACTGACATTACCATGCTAACTTTTTGAGCCAATTTTTGCAGCCAAACACCTCAAAGTCCTATAACTTGGCACTTGATACATGCTAACTGTTAGCATGCTAACTTTTTTTTTAGCCAATTTTACAGCCAAACACCTCACAGTCATATATAACTCGGTACTTGACACATGCTAAGTTTTTTGGGTTGTTTTTTTTTAGCAAATTTTACATGTGTATGCTTCCTAATCATATGGTACTTGACACATTCTAACTGTTAGTATGCTAACTTTTTTTTAGCCAATTTTACAGCCAAATACCTCACAGTCATATATAACTCGGTACTTGACACATGCTAAGATTTTTGGGTTGTTGTTTTTTTTAACAAATTTTACATGTGTATGCTTCCTAGTCATATGGTACTTGACACATTCTAACTGTTAGCATGCTAACTTTTTTTAGCCAATTTTACACCAAACACCTCACAGTCATATATAACTCGGTACTTGACACATGCTAAGTTTTTTGCGTTGTTGTTTTTTTTTAGCAAATTTTACATGTGTATGCTTCCTAGTCATATGGTACTTGACACATTCTAACTGTTGGCATGCTAACTTGTTTAGCTAATTTTGCAGCCAAACACATCTTAGTCCTTTAACTTGGTACCTGACACATGTTAACCGTTAGCATACTGACATTACCATGCTAACTTTTTGAGCCAATTTTTGCAGCCAAACACCTCAAAGTCCTATAACTTGGCACTTGATACATGCTAACTGTTAGCATGCTAACTTTTTTTTTAGCCAATTTTACAGCCAAACACCTCACAGTCATATATAACTCGGTACTTGACACATGCTAAGTTTTTTGGGTTGTTTTTTTTTAGCAAATTTTACATGTGTATGCTTCCTAATCATATGGTACTTGACACATTCTAACTGTTAGTATGCTAACTTTTTTTTAGCCAATTTTACAGCCAAATACCTCACAGTCATATATAACTCGGTACTTGACACATGCTAAGATTTTTGGGTTGTTGTTTTTTTTAACAAATTTTACATGTGTATGCTTCCTAGTCATATGGTACTTGACACATTCTAACTGTTAGCATGCTAACTTTTTTTAGCCAATTTTACACCAAACACCTCACAGTCATATATAACTCGGTACTTGACACATGCTAAGTTTTTTGCGTTGTTGTTTTTTTTAGCAAATTTTACATGTGTATGCTTCCTAGTCATATGGTACTTGACACATTCTAACTGTTGGCATGCTAACTTGTTTAGCTAATTTTGCAGCCAAACACATCTTAGTCCTTTAACTTGGTACCTGACACATGTTAACCGTTAGCATACTGACATTACCATGCTAACTTTTTGAGCCAATTTTTGCAGCTAAACACCTCAAATTCCTATAACTTGGCACTTGATACATGCTAGCATGCTAACTTTTTTTTAGCCAATTTTACAGCCGAACACCTCACAGTCATTTATAACTTGGTACTTGAAACATGCTAAGTTTTTTGGGTTGTTTTTTTTTTTTTTAGCAAATTTTACCTCTGTATGCTTCCTAGTCATATGGCACTTGACACATGCTAACTGTTAGCATGCTAACTTTTTTTTGCCAATTTCACAGCCGAACACCTCACAGTCATTTATAACTTGGTACTTGACACATGCTAACTTTTGTTTTTTTTTTGTTTTTTTGTTTTTTTAACAAATTTTACATGTGTATGCTTCCTGGTCACACGCAATTTCTCCCGAAATTGCATATTCAAGTTTTTTTTGTGTGTAATGTTCTATTATATTAAATATGCTTTAAAAAAAAATAAAAAAAACTTGTTTTTAATGAATACTTGGACCTACTACGCTACTGTATTTCAATGTTGCCACTTGGAGTGCCGAGTTTTTCCAGAGGTGGTACTTGGTAGGAATGAAATGTGTTCAAATTGTGGCCAAAAATATTAAATATGCTTTAAAAAAAATAAAAAACCTTGTTTTTAATGAATACTTAAATGAAATGTGTTCAAATTGTGGCCAAAAATATTAAATATGCTTTAAAAAAATAAAAACCTTGTTTTTAATGAATACTTAGACCTACTACGCTACTGTATTTCAATGTTGCCACTTGGAGTGCCAAGCTTTTCCAGAGGTGGTACTTGGTAGGAATGAAATGTGTTCAAATTGTGGCCAAAAATATTAAATATGCTTTAAAAAAATAAAAACCTTGTTTTTAATGAATACTTAGACCTACTATGCTACTGCATTTCAATGTTGCCACGAGGAGTGCCAAGTTTTTCCAGAGGTGGTACTTGGTAGGAATGAAATGTGTTCAAATTGTGGCCAAAAATATTAAATATGCTTTAAAAAAATAAAAACCTTGTTTTTAATGAATACTTAGACCTACTACGCTACTGCATTTCAATGTTGCCACTTGGAGTGCCAAGCTTTTCCAGAGGTGGTACTTGGTAGGAATGAAATGTGTTCAAATTGTGGCCAAAAATATTAAATATGCTTTAAAAAAATAAAAACCTTGTTTTTAATGAATACTTAGACCTACTATGCTACTGCATTTCAATGTTGCCACGAGGAGTGCCAAGTTTTTCCAGAGGTGGTACTTGGTAGGAATGAAATGTGTTCAAATTGTGGCCAAAAATATTAAATATGCTTTAATAAAATAAAAAACCTTGTTTTTAATGAATACTTAGACCTACTCTGCTACTGTATTTCAATGTTGCCACTTGGAGTGCCGAGTTTTTCCAGAGGTGGTACTTGGTAGGAATGAAATGTGTTCAAATTGTGGCCAAAAATATTAAATAAGGTTTTTATTTTTTTAAAGCATATTTAATATTTTTGGCCACAATTTGAACACATTTCATTCCTACCAAGTACCACCTCTGGAAAAACTTGGCACTCCAAGTGGCAACATTGAAATACAGTAGCATAGTAGGTCTAAGTATTTATTAAAAACAAGGTTTTTTATTTTTTTAAGGCATATTTAATATTTTTGGCCACAATTTGAACACATTTCATTCCTACCAAGTACCACCTCTGGAAAAACTCGGCACTCCAAGTGGCAACATTGAAATGCAGTAGCGTAGTAGGTCTAAGTATTCATTAAAAACAAGTGTTTTTTTGTTTTTGTTTTTTTTATGGCATATTTAATATTTTTGGCCACAATTTGAACACATTTCATTCCTACCAAGTACCACCTCTGGAAAAACTCGGCACTCCAAGTGGCAACATTGAAATACAGTAGCGTAGTAGGTCTAAGTATTCATTAAAAGCAAGTTTTTAATTTTTTTAAAGCATATTTAATATTTTTGGCCACAATTTGAACACATTTCATTTCTACCAAGTACCACCTCTGGAAAAACTCGGCACTCCAAGTGGCAACATTGAAATACAGTAGCGTAGTAGGTCTAAGTATTCATTAAAAACAAGGTTTTTTTTTTTTGTTTTTTTTAAGGCATATTTAATATTTTTGGCCACAATTTGAACACATTTCATTCCTACCACGTACCACCTCTGGAAAAACTTGGCACTCCAAGTGGCAACATTGAAATACAGTAGCAGAGTAGGTCTAAGTATTCATTAAAAACAAGTTGTTGTTTTTTTAACATGTTTTTAATGAATACTTGGACCTACTACGCTACTGTACTTCAATGTTGCCACTTGGAGTGCCAAGTTTTTCCAGAGGTGGTACTTGGTAGGAATGAAATGTGTTCAAATTGTGGCCAAAAATATTAAATATGCTTTAAAAAAATAAAAAACCTTGTTTTTAATGAATACTTAGACCTACTACGCTACTGTACTTCAATGTTGCCACTTGGAGTGCCAAGTTTTTCCAGAGGTGGTACTTGGTAGGAATGAAATGTGTTCAAATTGTGGCCAAAAATATGAAATATGCTTTAAAAAAAATAAAAAACCTTGTTTTTAATGAATACTTAAACCTGCTACGCTACTGTATTTCAATGTTGCCACTTGGAGTGCCGAGTTTTTCCAGAGGTGGCACTTGGTAGGAATGAAATGTGTTCAAATTGTGGCCAAAAATATTAAATATGCTTTAAAAAAACCTTGTTTTTAATGAATACTTAAATGAAATGTGTTCTATTTGTGGCCAAAAATATTAAATATGCTTAAAAAAAACTAAAAAAAACCTTGTTTTTAATGAATACGTAGACCTACTATGCTACTGTATTTCAATGTTGCCACTTCGGAGTGCCAAGTTTTTCCAGAGGCGGTACTTGGTAGGAATGAAATGTGTTCAAATTGTGGCCAAAAATATTAAATATGCTTTAAAAAAATAAAAACCTTGTTTTTAATGAATACTTAGACCTACTACGCTACTGTATTTCAATGTTGCCACTTGGAGTGCCAAGTTTTTCCAGAGGTGGTACTTGGTAGGAATGAAATGTGTTCAAATTGTGGCCAAAAATATTAAATATGCTTTAAAAAAATAAAAAAAACTAGCTTTTAATGAATACTTAGACCTACTACGCTACTGCATTTCAATGTTGCCACTTGGAGTGCCGAGTTTTTCCAGAGGTGGTACTTGGTAGGAATGAAATGTGTTCAAATTGTGGCCAAAAATATTAAATATACTTTAAAAAAATAAAAAACCTTGTTTTTAATGAATACTTAAATGAAATGTGTTCAAATTGTGGCCAAAAATATTAAATATGCTTTAAAAAAAATAAAAACCTTGTTTTTAATGAATACGTAGACCTACTACGCTACTGTATTTCAATGTTGCCACTTGGAGTGCCGAGTTTTTCCAGAGGTGGTACTTGGTAGGAATGAAATGTGTTCAAATTGTGGCCAAAAATATTAAATATGCTTTAAAAAAATAAAATAACTTGTTTTTAATGAATACTTAGACCTACTACGCTACTGTATTTCAATGTTGCATTTAATATTTTTGGCCACAATTTGAACACATTTCATTCCTACCAAGTACCACCTCTGGAAAAACTTGGCACTCCAAGTGGCAACATTGAAATACAGTAGCGTAGTAGGTCTAAGTATTCATTAAAAACAAAGGTTTTTTATTTTTTTAAGGCATATTTATTATTTTTGGCCACAATTTGAACACATTTCATTTCTACCAAGTACCACCTCTGGAAAAACTCGGCACTCCAAGTGGCAACATTGAAGTACAATAGCGTAGTAGGTCTAAGTATTCATTAAAAACAAGGTTTTTTTTATTTTTTTAAAGCATATTTAATATTTTTGGCCACAATTTGAACACATTTCATTCCTACCAAGTACCACTTCTGGAAAGACTCGGCACTCCAAGTGGCAACATTGAAATGCAGTAGCGTAGTAGGTCTAAGTGTTCATTAAAAACAAGGTTTTAATTTTTTTTAAAGCATATTTAATATTTTTGGCCACAATTTGAACACATTTCATTCCTACCACGTACCACCTCTGGAAAAACTTGGCACTCCAAGTGGCAACATTGAAGTACAATAGCGTAGTAGGTCTAAGTATTCATTAAAAACAAGGTTTTTATTTTTTTAAAGCATGTTTTTAATGAATACTTGGACCTACTACGCTACTGTATTTCAATGTTGCCACTTGGAGTGCCGAGTTTTTCCAGAGGTGGCACTTGGTAGGAATGAAATGTGTTCAAATTGTGGCCAAAAATATTAAATATGCTTTAAAAAAATAAAAAACCTTGTTTTTAATGAATACTTAGACCTACTCTGCTACTGTATTTCAATGTTGCCACTTGGAGTGCCGAGTTTTTCCAGAGGTGGCACTTGGTAGGAATGAAATGTGTTTAAATTGTGGCCAAAAATATTAAATATGCTTTAAAAAACTAAAAACCTTGTTTTTAATGAATACTTAGACCTACTACGCTACTGTATTTCAATGTTGCCACTTGGAGTGCCGAGTTTTTCCAGAGGTGGCACTTGGTAGGAATGAAATGTGTTCAAATTGTGGCCAAAAATATTGAATATGCTTTAAAAAAATAAAAACCTTGTTTTTAATGAATACTTAAATGAAATGTGTTCAAATTGTGGCCAAAAATATTAAATATGCTTTAAAAAAAATAAATAACCTTGTTTTTAATGAATACTTAGACCTACTATGCTACTGTATTTCAATGTTGCCACTTGGAGTGCCGAGTTTTTCCAGAGGTGGTACTTGGTAGGAATGAAATGTGTTTAAATTGTGGCCAAAAATATTAAATAAGGTTTTTATTTTTTTAAGGCATATTTAATATTTTTGGCCACAATTTGAATACATTTCATTTCTACCAAGTACCACCTCCGGAAAAACTCGGCACTCCAAGTGGCAACATTGAAATACAGTAGCGTAGTAGGTCTAAGTATTCATTAAAAACAAGTTTTTTTGTTTTTTTTAAGGCATATTTAATATTTTTGGCCACAATTTGAACACATTTCATTCCTACCAAGTACCACTTCTGGAAAGACTCGGCACTCCAAGTGGCAACATTGAAATGCAGTAGCGTAGTAGGTCTAAGTGTTCATTAAAAACAAGTTTTTTTTATTTTTTTAAGGCATATTTAATATTTTTGGCCACAATTTGAACACATTTCATTCCTACCAAGTACCACCTCTGGAAAAACTCGGCACTCCAAGTGGCAACATTGAAATGCAGTAGCGTAGTAGGTCTAAGTATTCATTAAAAACAAGTTTTTTTATTTTTTTAAAGCATATTTAATATTTTTGGCCACAATTTGAACACATTTCATTTCTACCAAGCACCACCTCTGGAAAAACTCGGCACTCCAAGTGGCAACATTGAAATGCAGTAGCGTAGTAGGTCTAAGTATTCATTAAAAACAATTTTTTGTTTTGTTTTTTTTAAACATGTTTTTAATGAATACTTGGACCTACTATGCTACTGTACTTCAATGTTGCCACTTGGAGTGCCAAGTTTTTCCAGAGGTGGTCCTTGGTAGGAATGAAATGTGTTCAAATTGTGGCCAAAAATATTAAATATGCTTTAAAAAAAAATAAAAACCTTGTTTTTAATGAATACTTAGACCTACTACGCTACTGTATTTCAATGTTGCCACTTGGAGTGCCAAGTTTTTCCAGAGGTGGTACTTGGTAGGAATGAAATGTGTTCAAATTGTGGCCAAAAATATTAAATATGCTTTAAAAAAATAAAAACCTTGTTTTTAATGAATACTTGGACCTACTACGCTACTGTATTTCAATGTTGCCACTTGGAGTGCCGAGTTTTTCCAGAGGTGGTACTTGGTAGGAATGAAATGTGTTCAAATTGTGGCCAAAAATAATAAATATGCTTTAAAAAAATAAAAACCTTGTTTTTAATGAATACTTAAACCTACTATGCTACTGTATTTCAATGTTGCCACTTGGAGTGCCGAGTTTTTCCAGAGGTGGTACTTGATAGGAATGAAATGTGTTCAAATTGTGGCCAAAAATATTAAATATGCTTTAAAAAACTAAAAAAACCTTGTTTTTAATGAATACTTAGACCTACTACGCTACTGTATTTCAATGTTGCCACTTGGAGTGCCAAGTTTTTCCAGAGGTGGTACTTGGTAGGAATGAAATGTGTTCAAATTGTGACCAAAAATATTAAATATGCTTTAAAAAAATAAAAACACTTGTTTTTAATGAATACTTAGACCTACTATGCTACTGTATTTCAATGTTGCCACTTGGAGTGCCGAGTTTTTCCAGAGGTGGCACTTGGTAGGAATGAAATGTGTTCAAATTGTGGCCAAAAATATGAAATATGCTTTAAAAAAAATAAAAAACCTTGTTTTTAATGAATACTTAGACCTACTCTGCTACTGTATTTCAATGTTGCCACTTGGAGTGCCAAGTTTTTCCAGAGGTGGTACTTGGTAGGAATGAAATGTGTTCAAATTGTGGCCAAAAATATTAAATATGCTTTAAAAAAATAAAAAAACTTGTTTTTAATGAATACTTAAACCTACTACGCTACTGTATTTCAATGTTGCATTTAATATTTTTGGCCACAATTTGAACACATTTCATTCCTACCACGTACCACCTCTGGAAAAACTTGGCACTCCAAGTGGCAACATTGAAGTACAATAGCGTAGTAGGTCTAAGTATTCATTAAAAACAAGGTTTTTATTTTTTTAAAGCATGTTTTTAATGAATACTTGGACCTACTACGCTACTGTATTTCAATGTTGCCACTTGGAGTGCCAAGTTTTTCCAGAGGTGGTACTTGGTAGGAATGAAATGTAACCAAAACCCTCACCTGGATCTTGTTGATGGGCACCTTCTTCTTCCGGAGCTGTTCCAGCATGCCCTCCTCCTCCGAGGGGAGGAGGAGCAGCAGCGCCTCCCCGCCCTCCTTGTACCTGGCGGTGCGTCCCACCCTGTGGATGTAGGTGTCGGCGTCCTCGGGACAGTCGTACTGCAGCACCCAGTTGACGGCGGGGAAGTCCAGGCCTCGCGCGGCGACGTCGGTGGCGAACAGCACGGCGTTGCTCTTGCGCAGGAAGTCCTGGTAGACCTCCACCCGCTTCATCTGCTGCTGCTTGCCGTGGAGGGCCAGGACCGGCAGGCCCGGTCTGAGGCGGCAGAAGACCCGGAAGAGGTACTGCACCTCCTTGCAGCAGGCGAAGAAGACGATGATCTTCTTCCTCAGGTGGCTCCGGACGAAGGAGAAGAGCATGTTGACTTTGGCGTGGAGCTCGCACGCCACGTAGCTCTGCTCCAGGGTGGCCGGCGTGCTGAAGCGGGCCTTCTCGTGGACCCACACGTACGCCGGGTCCTTCAGGCTGAGCCGCGCCAGGTCCTTGACGGACTTGGTCTGCGTGGCGGAGAAGAGCAGCGTCTGGCGCGCGCGAGGGAGGTTCTCCACGATGGCGTTGAGCGTGTCGGCGAAGCCCATGTCCAGGATGCGGTCGGCCTCGTCCAGCACCAGCACCTGCAGGTTGGAGGCGTGGAAGGCGGCCGTCTCGTCCATGTGCTGGAGCAGCCGCCCCGGGGTGCAGATGACCACATTGGTGCGGTGGATCTTCTCCGACTCGGCCTTCAGCTCCTTCCCGCCGATGACCAGCCCTGCGGAGAAGTCGTGGTTCTTCCCCACCCTGCGGAGCACCTCGAAGGTCTGGTAGGCCAGCTCCCTGGTGGGGGAGATGATGAGGGCGCCCAGGCCGTCCGGGGAGCTCCACTGCTGGCGGTACAGACACTCCAACACGGGGATCAAGAAGGCCAGCGTCTTTCCTGAGCCCGTCTTGGCGGCGCCGAGGACGTCCTTACCCCGCAGGGCCAGGCCGATGGTCTGCCGCTGGATCTCCGTGGGCAGCCTGTACTGACACTGCTGCAGGCCCAGCAAGGTGTTCTTGGAGATGGGGAAGTCGGAGAACTTAATGGCGTCTTTGGTGTTGATGTCGCTGTAGCTGCCGACCAGCCTGGCGATCTTCTCCCGCTCCACCTGCCACTCAGGCTTCTTCCTGCCCTGACGCTCCTGCTTCACGCGAGTCTTGGTGATGTTGTACTTCTTTTTCCATTTCTCGAAGCTTCGGATGGGGTCTTCCGCGTCTGACGTCGTCGCTTTCTTGCCCAAAGAGGCGAGTTTCTCCATCTTTGAAACACTCAACTATGTCAACTCGCTGTGTTGATCAGCGTGGACGAGGCGGTGCGTGCTGATGACGTCACACACAAGCGCCGCAGTCGTCTGTTTTTTATTTTATTTTTTATTTTAACTTTATTTCAAAAACAAAAAAAACGATACGTTTGTTTTGTTTTTAAGGTGCAAAAAAGGAAATCATAAAAAGAATAAGTAAACAGAAACGGGAAAACAGACCAAAAAATGAATTTATTCCCATTACCGGAAGTTTATTTTCAAAGTAAAAGTGGAGATAATTACTACCGGTTTGTGACTCTGGCTAAAATGTATTTGGAACCCTACATTTCTACCTCTAACAACCAAAAAAGATGTGAAAACTATGATGCTGTGCTCCAAATTTGGAGTATTTACGGAACTTGTGTCAGCCTATGGCTTTACACACACACACACACACATATATATATATATATATATATATATATATATATATATATATATATATATATATATATATATATATATATATATATATATATATATATCGGACACGTTTCCGGTGAGGGTTGGACTCCGCCAAGGCTGCCCTTTGTCACCGATTCTGTTCATAACTTTTATGGACAGAATTTCTAGGCGCAGTCAAGGCGTTGAGGGGATCCGGTTTGGTGGCTGCAGGATTAGGTCTCTGCTTTTTGCAGATGATTTGGTCCTGATGGCTTCATCCGGCCAGGATCTTCAGCTCTCACTGGATCGGTTCGCAGCCGAGTGTGAAGCGACTGGGATGAGAATCAGCACCTCCAAGTCCGAGTCCATGGTTCTCTCCCGGAAAAGGGTGGAGTGCCATCTCCGGGTTGGGGAGGAGATCTTGTCCCAAGTGGAGGAGTTCAAGTACCTCGGAGTCTTGTTCACGAGTGAGGGAAGAGTGGATCGTGAGATCGACAGGCGGATCGGTGCGGCGTCTTCAGTAATGCGGACGCTGTATCGATCCGTTGTGGTGAAGAAGGAGCTGAGCCGGAAGGCAAAGCTCTCAATTTACCGGTCGATCTACGTTCCCATCCTCACCTATGGTCATGAGCTTTGGGTTATGACCGAAAAGGACAAGATCACGGGTACAAGCGGCCGAAATGAGTTTCCTCCGCCGGGTGGTGGGGCTCTCCCTTAGAGATAGGGTGAGAAGCTCTGTCATCCGGGGGGAGCTCAAAGTAAAGCCGCTGCTCCTCCGCATCGAGAGGAGCCAGATGAGGTGGTTCGGGCATCTGGTCAGGATGCCACCCGAGCGCCTCCCTAAGGAGGTGTTTAGGGTATGTCCGACCGGTAGGAGGCCACGAGGAAGACCCAGGACACGTTGGGAAGACTATGTCTCCCGGCTGGCCTGGGAACGCCTCGGGATCCCCCGGGAGGAGCTGGACGAAGTGGCTGGGGAGAGGGAAGTCTGGGCTTCCCTGCTTAGGCTGCTGCCCCCGCGACCCGACCTCGGATAAGCGGAAGAAGATGGATGGATGGATGGATATATATATATATATATATATATATATATATATATATTTTGCATTCTTCTTTAGGTGCGTGGTGATGACGTCAACAACAAGCGCCTCGGTCGTGTGTGTTTAAAAAAAAAATCTAAACTTTATTTCAAAAACCAAAAAAACGATTGGTTTATTTTGTTTTTAAGGTGCAAAAAATGAAAATCTTTAAAAAAAAAAAAAAAAAAAAAAAAAGTAAACAGAAACGGAAAAACACAACAAAAAATGAAGTTTATTTTCAAAGTAAAAGCGGAGATAATTACTACCGGTTTGTGACTCTGGCTAAAATGTATTTGGAACCCTACATTTCTACCTCTAACAACCAAAAACGATGTGAAAACTATGATGCTGTGCTCCAAATTTGGAGTATTTACGGAACTTGTGTCAGCCTATGGCTTTACACACACACACACACATATATATATATATATATATATATATATATATATATATATATATATATATATATATATATATATATATATATATATATATATATATATATATATATTTTGCATTCTTCTTTAGGTGCGTGGTGATGACGTCGCCAACAAGCGCCTCAGTCGTGTGTGTTTAAAAAAAAAAATCTAAACTTTATTTCAAAAACCAAAAAAACGATTGGTTTATTTTGTTTTTAAGGTGCAAAAAATGAAAATCTTTAAAAAAAAAAAAAAAAGTAAACAGAAACGGAAAAACAGAACAAAAAATGAAGTTTATTTTCAAAGTAAAAGCGGAGATAATTACTACCGGTTTGTGACTCTGGCTAAAATCAGCGTGGACGACGCGGTGCGTGCTGATGACGTCATACACAAGCGCCACAGTCGTCTGTTTTTTTAAATTTTTTATTTAAACTTTATTTCAAAAACAAAAAAAACGATACGTTTGTTTTGTTTTTAAGGTGCAAAAAAGGAAATCATAAAAAGAATAAGTAAACAGAAACGGGAAAACAGACCAAAAAATGAATTTATTCCCATTACCGGAAGTTTATTTTCAAAGTAAAAGCGGAGATAATTACTACCGGTTTGTGACTCTGGCTAAAATGTATTTGGAACCCTACATTTCTACCTCTAACAGCCAAAAAAGCTGTGAAAACTATGATGCTGTGCTCCAAATTTGGAGTATTTACGGAACTTGTGTCAGCCTATGGCTTTACACACACACACACACACATATATATATATATATATATATATATATATATATATATATATATATATATATATATATATATATATATATATATATATATATATATATATTTTGCATTCTTCTTTAGGTGCGTGGTGATGACGTCAACAACAAGCGCCTCGGTCGTGTGTGTTTAAAAAAAAAATCTAAACTTTATTTCAAAAACCAAAAAAACGATTGGTTTATTTTGTTTTTAAGGTGCAAAAAATGAAAATCTTTAAAAAAAAAAAATAAAAAAAAAAAAAGTAAACAGAAACGGAAAAACAGAACAAAAAAATGAAGTTTATTTTCAAAGTAAAAGCGGAGATAATTACTACCGGTTTGTGACTCTGGCTAAAATCAGCGTGGACGACGCGGTGCGTGCTGATGACGTCATACACAAGCGCCACAGTCGTCTGTTTTTTTTATTTTTTTTAATTTAAACTTTATTTCAAAAACAAAAAAAACATACGTTTGTTTTGTTTTTAAGGTGCAAAAAAGGAAATAATAAAATGAATAAGTAAACAGAAACGGGAAAACAGACCAAAAAGGGATATTTTTTTCCATCTACAGAAACCGGAAGTGCATTTTCAAAGTAAAAGCGGGGATAATTACTACCGGTTTGTTACTCTGGCTAAAATGTAATTGGAACCCTACATTTCTATCTCTAACAACCAAAAAAAGCTGTGAAAACTATGATGCTGTGCTCCAAATTAGGATTATTTACGGAATTTGTGTGAGCATATGGCTTTACACATATGTAGAGGGGGCGGCATGGCGTAGTGGGTAGAGCAACCGTGCCAGAAACCTGAGGGTTGCAGGTTCGCTCCCCGCCTCTTACCATCCAAAAAAATCACTGCCGTTGTGTCCTTGGGCGGGACACTTCACCCTTTGCCCCCGGTGCCACTCACACCGGTGAATTGAATGAAGAATGATAGGTGGTGGTCGGAGGGGCCGTTGGCGCAAATTGCAGCCACGCTTCTGTCAGTCTACCCCAGGGCAGCTGTGGCTATATAAGTAGCTTACCACCACCAGGTGTGAATGATTGATGGGTTCTACATGTAAAGCGACTTTGGGTACTTAGAAAAGCGCTATATAAATCCCAGTTATTATTATTATTATTATTATAATTACTTGTACCGAAATCTGTTACCCATCGGAATTTGTAACTCCAGGGGGCGATGTTCCCATGGCGTTTGTTTGATGGTTAAACGGCAAACCCAAAGAGGAGGAGAAGAACGCTTGCGTAAATGGCGTAAACTATCCTTAATGCTGAAACGTCAGTTGTCAGAATGTCAGCATTAATAATAACAATGGACTCATACTATAATGAAAGCAAGTCATTGATTTCCAGAATATGTGTAATTTATTTGAAATATAAAATCAGAGGTGGGTAGTAACGCGCTACATTTACTCCGTTACATCTACTTGAGTAACTTTTGGGATAAATTGTACTTCTAAGAGTAGTTTTAATGCAACTTACTTTTACTTTTACTTGAGTATATTTATAGAGAAGAAACGCTACTTTTACTCCGCTACTTTTATCTACATTCAGCTCGCTACTCGCTACTAATTTTTATCCATCTGTTAATGCACGCTTTGTTTGTTTTGGTCTGTCAGACAGACCTTCATAGTGCCTGCGTTTCAACAAATACAGTCACTGGTGACGTTCACTCCGTTCCACCAATCAGATGCAGTCACTGGTGACGTTGGACCAGTCAAACAGAGCCAGGCGGTCACATGACCTGACTTAAACAAGTTGAAAAACTTATTGGGGTGTTACCATTTAGTGGTCAATTGTACGGAATATGTACTGTACTGTGCAATCTACTAATAAAAGTTCCAATCAATCAATCAAAAGTGTGAGGGAAAAAAGATACTTGTTTTATTTCAACCGTACCGTCAAAAGCCTCAAGACTGACCGCACATGAGGACGTTCCTGTCTTCACAATAAAAGTGCCGCTCCATCGCGCCTGCGCTTTCAAAATAAGAGTCTCCGAAAGCCAGCGCAAACAAGCTAGCAAGCTACGGAGTTTGCCGCCAATGTATTTCTTGTAAAGTGTATAAAAACGAATATGGAAGCTGGACAAATAAGATGCCAAAAACCAACCACTTTCATGTGGTATTAGACAGAAAGGAGGAACTTTTTTTTCTCTTCCATTCGAAAATGTGGACGTTATCATCACTACTGTCTGATTACAATCAATGCAAGTCATCAGAATCAGGTAATACACCAACTTATATTCTTGTCTTCATGAAAGAAAGGAATCTATATGTGTTAAACATGCATGTATATTCATTAAAACACCTTTAACATGTAAACAAAAATGGCAAAATAAATAAATATAAATGATATACTGTGTATATATGTATATATATATATATATATATGTGTATGTTACTCATCAGTTACTCAGTACTTGAGTAGTTTTTTCACAACATACTTTTTACTTTTACTCAAGTAAATATTTGGGTGACTACTCCTTACTTTTACTTGAGTAATAAATCTCTAAAGTAACAGTACTCTTACTTGAGTACAATTTCTGGCTACTCTACCCACCTCTGTATAAAATTAAATTTGGAAATAGTTGTAACCGAGGGTTTATATATGTCACCCATACTGTATAAAACTACAAAATAACAAACACGGAGGCTCCAGTTTTACACGAGGACCGCTTTATTTCGTTTTTTTTAATTTATTTTTTATTTATTAGATTTTTTCCCCCCCTCTTTTTTATGTTAAACACCTGTTTAATGATTAAACAGGGTTATGTTTTTTTTATATATATATATATATAAGCCTTTATTTATACATTTCAGCATTTACAAACAGTTGAGAAATAATAATCAATGTAAGTACAAAAACAGTACACAAACAGTACAAAACAGCGCCAGGGGGTTGTAAA
The DNA here is from genome assembly GCF_033978685.3 of Nerophis lumbriciformis. NCBI lineage: Eukaryota > Metazoa > Chordata > Actinopteri > Syngnathiformes > Syngnathidae > Nerophis > Nerophis lumbriciformis. The sequence continues at coordinate 42,417,230 of NC_084565.2, forward strand.
TTCAAAGTAACTAAAATAGAATGCAATATATATATATATATATATATATATATATATATATATATATATATATATATATATATATATAACAAAATAAATCATACTTGCCAACCTTGAGACCTCCGATTTCGGGAGGTGGGGGGTTGGGGGCGGGGCGTGGTTGGGGGCGTGGTTAAGAAGGGAGGAGTATATTGACAGCTAGAATTCACCAAGTCAAGTATTTCATATATATATATATATATATATATATATATATATATATATATATATATATATACATCCTGAAAATATGCAAACATTGTTTATTTTGATGTACCGGTATAATTCTATGGCTGGATGTAATAAGGAGTCAGAAAAAATACAAATAAAAATACAATTAATTTGGATGTTTTTAGCAAAATATAGTAAAAATGTATTTAGTTTTTTTTTTTTTTTAATTAATAAATATATTTATTTTTAGGTAAGATAAACATAATAATACAATTTATCTCTAGTCTGGATGATTTAGTTCTTGTCACCCTGTTGTCCTCCCGTCATGAAAAAAAGGCTGTCCTCACTCAGGTCCGCATGGAGCTGGAGGGGGCGTGGCCTCCAGCTCCGGCTGAAAATCGGGAGATTTTCGGGAGAATATTTGTAACCGGGAGGTTTTCGGGAGAGGCGCTGTATTTCGGGAGTCTCCCGGAAAATTCGGGAGGGTTGGCAAGTATGCCAAAAAGGGATATTTTTTCCATCTACGGAAACCGGAAGTGCATTTTCAAAGTAAAAGCGGGGATAATTACTACCGGTTTGTTACTCTGGCTAAAATGTAATTAAAACCCTACATTTCTATCTCTAACAATCAAAAAAAGCTGTGAAAACTATGATGCTGTGCTCCAAATTAGGATTATTTACGGAATTTGTGTGAGCATATGCAGGGCCGGCCCGTGGCATAGGCCGTATAGGCAAATGCTAAGGGCGCCATCCATCAGGGGGCGCCACGCCAGTGCCACAAATGTTGGAGAAAAAAGAAAAGAAAAAAAAAGTTGTTACTATTATTTCTAAATACAAAAAATAATCTCACGTTAATTAAAATGCAAAGTAAAGCCTATTTAATAGAAATATTATTTGTTACAACATTACGCCCCCCCCTCCTCCTCCCCCCGCACGGTGCGCCCCCTCCCTTCCCGTATCATGACTCTTTTTGGACGTCACCACATCAAAAAAATCAACACAAGATGTCAAAACGGCCAAAACTGTCAGGTGCCCAGGGAAGAAAAAAGAGAAAAGAAGAGGAGGAGAAACGAGAAAAAGACAGAAGTAGCAGGTAGGTAACGTTAGCCTACATGAAATTATTTGTCTGTTACAGAATGTGATAGTAACCTGGCTTTTTAGCATTAAGCTAATGCTACATGATTCGGCAATTGCTAATCGATCTGTTTTAACGTCGGGTTAATATTGTGGAGGGGGCTAAATTGTTATGGAAAATAATAATGTAACGTTAGGTAATTACAGTACTCCCACCTTACATTCCTCAGGGACATTTGTATTAGATCTTTTAAGCAGGTGTTTTTTGTTTACATTGTTATTGCCTTCTGGTTAGCTAATGTTTGCCCTGCAGGTAATAGTCACTTTTCCACCCCTTTATATATTAGGTATAGTTGTAAGTAAAAAAAAAAAAAAAGGTCACAGACAAAGCTATTCGGTTTCTTGTGAGTATATACACTTCACTGCCGATGTGGGGGGGCGCCACCTAAAATCTTGCCTAGGGCGCCAGATTGGTTAGGGCCGGGCCTGCTCTGGCTAAAATGTATTTGGAACCCTACATTTCTATCTCTAACAACCAAAAAAAGCTGTGAAAACTATGATGCTGCTGTGCTCCAAATTAGGATTATTTACGGAATTTGTGTGAGCATATGCAGGGCCGGCCCGTGGCATAGGCCGTATAGGCAAATGCTAAGGGCGCCATCCATCAGGGGGCGCCACGCCAGTGCCACAAATGTTGGAGAAAAAAAATAAAAAAATAAAAAAAAGTTGGTACTATTATTTCTAAATACAAAAAATAATCCCACGTTAATTAAAATGCAAAGTAAAGCCTATTTAATAGAAATATTATTTGTTACAACATTACGCCCCCCCACCCCCCTCCTCCCCCCGCACGGTGCGCCCCCTCCCTTCCCGTATCATTACTCTTTTTGGACGTCACCACATCAAAAAATCAACACAAGATGTCAAAACGGCCAAAACTGTCAGGTGCCCAGGGAAGAAAAAAGAGAAAAGAAGAGGAGGAGAAACGAGAAAAAGACAGAGGTAGCAGGTAGGTAACGTTAGCCTACATGAAATTATTTGTCTGTTACAGAATGTGATAGTAACCTGGCTTTTTAGCATTAAGCTAATGCTACATGATTCGGCAATTGCTAATCGATCTGTTTTAACGTCGGGTTAATATTGTGGAGGGGGCTAAATTGTTATGGAAAATAATAATGTAACGTTAGGTAATTACAGTACTCCCACCTTACATTCCTCAGGGACATTTGTATTAGATCTTTTAAGCAGGTGTTTTTTGTTTACATTGTTATTGCCTTCTGGTTAGCTATTGTTTGCCCTGCAGGTAATAGTCACTTTTCCACCCCTTTATATATTAGGTATAGTTGTAAGTAAAAAAAAAAAAAAAAGGTCACAGACAAAGCTATTCGGTTTCTTGTGAGTATATACACTTCACTGCCGATGTGGGGGGGCGCCACCTAAAATCTTGCCTAGGGCGCCAGATTGGTTAGGGCCGGGCCTGCTCTGGCTAAAATGTATTTGGAACCCTACATTTCTACCTCTAACAACCAAAAAAGCTGTGAAAACTATGATGCTGTGCTCCAAATTAGGATTATTTACGGAATTCGTGTGAGCATATGGCTTTACACATAGTAGCAACAGTTACAATATATATATATATATATATATATATATATATATATATATATATATATATATTGTAACTGTTGCTACTAATAATTATTGTAATTTGTTTCATTTCTCTAAAACCAGAATAATAAGTTAAGTTCATAAAAAGGAATTCAAAGTTCAGAAGAAGGCTATATTTAAGTTACTATGGTTAAAAATGTAATTTCATGCACTTTTATTTTGAAATGTCTCGTTTGGTGTGTCGTCTGATGTAAGGAAGCTACTTCCGGGTATAAGTAAACATTTTTGATGCCATGTGAAGGCAGAAAGAGAGACTGACTGTCACAAAGACTAAAAAGTGTCACAAGGCGTTAGGGCTATAAGAGCCTGAGGATCACAATTTCCTCCTAAAAGAAGCATGCAGGCCAACGAAGTATTTGTTTGTCATTTCTGCTTGTATTTAGTTGTTATTTTTACGTTTATAACGTGCTTTATTTTATTTCAGATTTCACGGTGAATTTGAAGGGAAAGGAAGCCTTCAAATAAATGAGTTCAAGAAAGCCATTGTGTCTGTGCTGTTTGGAGGGACTTATATATATATATATATATATATATATATATATATATATATATATATATATATAAAATATATATATTGTCACCCTGTTGTCCTCCCGTCGTGAAAAAAGTCTGTCCTCACTCAGGTCCGCATGGAGCTGGAGGGGGCGTGGCCTCCAGCTCCGGCTGAAAATCGGGAGATTTTCGGGAGAATATTTGTCCCGGGAGGTTTTCGGGAGAGGCGCTGAATTTCGGGAGTCTCCCGGAAAATTCGGGAGGGTTGGCAAGTATGAACTAAATTGTATTTCGTTTGTTTTCAAAACACAACGTGTCACCACTTCCGCTCTTAGCGCCGTCAAAATAAGAGCTCAAGGTATGTACTGTATACATACTTGCCAACCCTCCCGAATTTTCCGGGAGACTCCCGAAATTCAGCGCCTCTCCCAAAAACCTCCCGGGACAAATATTCTCCCGAAAATCTCCCGATTTTCAGCCGGAGCTGGAGGCCACGCCCCCTCCAGCTCCATGCGGACCTGAGTGAGGACAGCCTTTTTTCACGACGGGAGGACAACAGGGTGACAAGAACTAAATCATCCAGACTAGAGATAAATTGTAATATTATGATTATCTTACCTAAAAATAAATATATTTATTCATTTTAAAAAAAAATAAAAAATACATTTTTACTATATTTTGCTAAAAACATCAAAATTAATTGTATTTTTTTCTGACTCCTTATTACATCCAACATATTTGAAATAATTAATTTTATATTATCATAATAATTCAGTTAAAATGACCATATTTAATTATTAAAATAATTGCTTGTTTATCAACAACTTTAGCATTTTATTCATTACATTTTGAAGCTCTCAGAAGCCAAGTTATGTTATATTCCTTAATATTTATTTATGCAAGTTTGAAGTATCAATTATCTAAACACAGTTTTGTTTGCATATTTTCAGGATGTAGATATATATATATATATATATATATATATATATATATATATATATATATATATATATATATATATATATATATGTATTATGAAATACTTGACTTGGTGAATTCTAGCTGTCAATATACTCCTCCCCTCTTAACCACGCCCCGCCCCACCCCCGACCACGCCCCCACCCCCCACCTCCCGAAATCGGAGGTCTCAAGGTTGGCAAGTATGGTATAAAACTACAAAATAACAAACACGGAGGCTCCAGTTTTACACGAGGACCGCTTTATTTCGTTTTTTTTTTAAATTTATTTTTAATTTATTAGATTTTTTTCCCCTTCTTTTTTATGTTAAACACCTGTTTAATGATTAAACAGGGTTATGGGGTTTTTTTTAAGTTTTTTTTTTATAAGCCTTTATTTATACATTTCAGCATTTACAAACAGTTGAGAAATAATAATCAAAGTAAGTACACAAACAGTACAAAACAGTACACAAACAGTACAAAACAGCGCCAGGGGGTTGTAAATTCAAAGTAACTAAAATAGAATGCTATATATATATATATATATATATATATATATATATATATATATATATATATATATATATATATATATATATATATACAGGCCCGGCCCTAACCAATCTGGCGCCCTAGGCAAGATTTTAGGTGGCGCCCCCCCACATCGGCAGTGAAGTGTATATACTCACAAGAAACCGAATAGCTTTGTCTTTGACCCTTTTTTTTTTACTTACAACCAGAGGTGGGTAGTAACGCGCTACATTTACTCCGTTACATCTACTTGAGTAACTTTTGGGATAAATTGTACTTCTAAGAGTAGTTTTAATGCAACATACTTTTACTTTTACTTAAGTATATTTATAGAGAAGGAACGCTACTTTTACTCCGCTACTTTTATCTACATTCAGCTCGCTACTCGCTACTAATTTTTATCGATCTGTTAATGCACGCTTTGTTTGTTTTGGTCTGTCAGACAGACTTTCATAGTGCCTGCCTTACTGGTGACGTTTCACTTCGTTCCACCAATCAGATGCAGTCACTGGTGACGTTGGACCAATCAAACAGAGCCAGGTGGTCACATGACCTGACTTAAACAAGTTGAAAAACTTTTTGGGGTGTTACCATTTAGTGGTCAATTGTACGGAATATGTACTGTACTGTGCAATCTACTAATAAAAGTTCCAATCAATCAATCAAAAGTGTGAAGGAAAAAATGTACTTTTTTTATTTCAACCGTACATCCCGTCAAAAGCCTCAAGACTGACCGCACATGAGGACGTTCCTGTCTTCACAATAAAAGTGCCGCTCCATCGCGCCTGCGCTTTCAAAACAAGAGTCTCCGAAAGCCAGCGCAAACAAGCTAGCAAGCTACGGAGTTTGACGCCAATATATTTCTTGTAAAGTGTATAAAAACGAATATGGAAGCTGGAAAAATAAGGTGCCAAAAACCAACCACTTTCATGTGGTATTAGACAGAAAGGAGGAACTTTTCTTCTCCTCCATTTGAAAACGTGGACGTTATCATCACGACTGTCTGATTACAATCAACGCAAGTCATCAGAATCAGGTAATACACCAACTTATATTCTTGTCTGCATGAAAGAAAGGAATCTATATATTAAACATGCATGTATATTCATTAAAACATCTTTAACATGTAAACAAAAACAGCAAAATAAATACATATAAATTATATACTGTATATATCAATGTATATGTATGTTTGTATATATATATATGTGTGTGTGTGTGTATGTTACTCATCAGTTACTCAGTACTTGAGTAGTTTTTTCACAACATACTTTTTACTTTTACTCAAGTAAATATTTGGGTGACTACTCCTTACTTTTACTTGAGTAATAAATCTCTAAAGTAACAGTATTCTTACTTGAGTACAATTTCTGGCTACTCTACCCACCTCTGCTTACAACTATACCTAATATATAAAGGGGTGGAAAAGTGACTATTACCTGCAGGGCAAACATTAGCTAACCAGAAGGCAATTACAATGTAAACAAAAACACCTGCTTAAAAGATCTAATACAAATGTCCCTGAGGAATGTAAGGTGGGAGTACTGTAATTACCTAACGTTACATTATTATTTTCCATAACAATTTAGCCCCCTCCACAATATTAACCCGACGTTAAAACAGAACTTGCTATTTATTGATTAGCAATTGCCGAATCATGTAACATTAGCTTAATGCTAACAAGCCAGGTTACTATCACATTCTGTAACAGACAAATAATTTCATGTAGGCTAACGTTACCTACCTGCTACCTCTGTCTTTTCTCGTTTCTCCTCCTCTTCTTTTCTCTTTTTTCTTCCCTGGGCACCTGACAGTTTTGGCCGTTTTGACATCTTGTGTTGATTTTTTGATGTGGTGACGTCCAAAAAGAGTCATGATACGGGAAGGGAGGGGGCGCACCGTGCGGGGGGAGGAGGGGGGAGGCAGCGTAATGTTGTAACAAATAATATTTCTATTAAATAGGCTTTACTTTGCATTTTAATTAACGTGAGATTATTTTTTTGTATTTAGAAATAATAGTAACAACTTTTTTTTTTTTTTTTTTTTTTTCTCCAACATTGTGGCACTGGCATGGCGCCCCCTGATGGACGGCGCCCTTAGCATTTGCCTATACGGCCTATGTCGCGGGCCGGCCCTGTATATATATATATATATATATATATATATATATATATATATATATATATATATATATATATATATAACTAAATTGTATTTCGTTTGTTTTCAAAACTCCGCTCCACCACAACGTGTCACCACTTCCGCTCTTAGCGCCGTCAAAATAAGAGCTCAAGGCATGTACTGTATATCAGCTTATAACAGGAACTTAACATAACAAAGAGGCAAGTCCATGAAAATAGTGTAACCGAGGGTTTATATATGTCGCCTATACGGTATAAAACTACAAAATAATAAACACGGAGTCTCCAGTTTACACGAGGACCGCTTTATTTACCTTCTTTCCAAAACCTTCGCTCCACTCCAACAACGTGACATCACTTCCGCTCCTAGCGCCTTCAAAGTAAGAGCTCAAGGCATATACTGTATTACAGCGTATAACAGGAACTTAACATCACCAAGAGGAAAGCCCATAAAAATAGGTTACAATAGGTTACATAGTTATTGCTCTTTTTTGTTTTTAATGTTCTTTATTGATTTAAAAAAAAATTGTTATTCAAATAAACCCAACGTTTTTCCATTTCTATTAAATGTCCAAAACATACACTGACCATTGTCGTGTATGAATGATTATATTAATTAACAATTAATTAAGTGTTATTTTATTTTATACGCCGTCATTTATTTCGAGGATTGCAAAAATTAAAAATAAAAGTGTTTATTCCACTCCAAACCGCAAGCGGCGCTCTTCCGCGCTGCCATGAAGAGATGCGAGGAAGAAGCAGCCGACAACAGTGAAGCTACATGACCAACAAGACGATTAAGACTCGTCATTTCGGACCAAATCCACTCCAAGTGTGCTTTTTAAGGGCCGAAACATCCCTGCAGCCCTTATGAGACGCAAGGCATGGCGGAGAGACAGGACCATGAGGTACTTTCGCTTCTAGGCCGCCGCAAGAACAATCATTTTTTTAGAGTGCAAAAAGTGTATGACATGGAACTAATATGTCATAATAATAGGCTGGAGGGCAGTTACAACATTGTTGAAAAAGTTCCTTAAAAGTTCAGTTCTGGTCTATTAAAGTCGTAACGTGGGTCGTCGACTGCACATGTACGAACTCCAAACACAGTGAAGTTGTGTCAATGTTAAGAGGTGTAACGGTACACAAAATACGTACTAACCCCCGTTTCCATATGAGTTGAGAAATTGTGTTAGATGTCAATATAAACGGTAGAGGTGGGTAGAGTAGCCAGAAATTGTACTCAAGTAAGAGTACTGTTACTTTAGAGATTTATTACTCAAGTAAAAGTAAGGAGTAGTCACCCAAATATTTACTTGAGTAAAAGTATGTTGTGAAAAAACTACTCAAGTACTGAGTAACTGATGAGTACCGTATTTTCCGCACCATAAGGCGCCCTGGGTTAAAAGCCGCGCCTTCAATGAACGGCATATTTCAAAACTTTGTCCACCTATAAGCCGCCCCGTGTTATAAGCCGCATCTAACTGCGCTAAAGGAATGTCAAAAAAACAGTCAGATAGGTCAGTCAAACTTTAATAATATATTAAAAACCAGCGTGATGTGGGCGCGCATGGAGTCGTATATCAACATGGACGGAGCTGCGTGAAAAAAGCCAGCCGGCCTCTTCGCGTAAACTTAAACTTACCTTAACCACTCGCTCATCTTTTCTTCATCCATCCATCCCTTCGAGTTAGCTTTTATGATGACGCCGGCTGGAAAGGTCTCTTTTGGCAAGGTCTTCCTTTTGAATATCACCATGGGTGGAAGTTTCTGGCCATTAGCATGGCAAGCTAGAACCACAGTGAAGGATGACTTCTCATTCCCTGTGGTGCGAATATTCACCGTACGTGCTCCCGTTGTATCCACAGTGCGGTTCACAGGAATATCAAAAGTCAGTGGAACCTCGTCCATGTTGATAATGTTCTCTGGCCGGATCTTTTTTTCAGCTATCGTGTTTTTACAATATGCACGGAAAGTAGCCAGCTTTTCTTGAAAGTCTTTAGGCAGTTGCTGTGAAATAGTAGTCCGTGTGCGGATGGAGAGATTGCGTCTTTTCATGAACCGGAAACCTGTCGCTTAGTAGGAGCCATTTTGTGGTCTTTACAGATGTAAACACACAAAGGAAATGAAACGTAATATCCGCGCGCTTCTTCTTCTTCTTCTACGCGGGCGGGTGGTTGCTTACAGTAGAAGAAGAAGCGCTTCCTGTTCTATGGGGGCGGGTGCTTACCTTGGCGGTTGCTTGCGTAGAAGAAGAAGCACTTCCTCTTCTACGGGGAAAAAAGATGGCGGCTGTTTACCGTAGTTGCGAGACCGAAACTTTATGAAAATGAATCTTAATATTAATCCATATATAAAGCGCACCGGGTTGTGAGCCGCACTGTCAGCTTTTGAGTAAATTTGTGGTTTTTAGGTGCGGCTAATAGTGCGGAAAATACGGTACTTTAGAGATTTATTACTCAAGTAAAAGTAATGAGTAGTCACCCAAATATTTACTTGAGTAAAAGTAAAAAGTATGTTGTGAAAAAACTACTCAAGTACTGAGTAACTGATGAGTAACATACACACACATATCATATATATACAGGTAAAAGCCAGTAAATTAGAATATTTTGAAAAACTTGATTTATTTCAGTAATTGCATTCAAAAGGTGTAACTTGTACATTATATTTATTCATTGCACACAGACTGATGCATTCAAATGTTTATTTCATTTAATTTTGATGATTTGAAGTGGCAACAAATGAAAATCCAAAATTCCGTGTGTCACAAAATTAGAATATTACTTAAGGCTAATACAAAAAAGGGATTTTTAGAAATGTTGGCCAACTGAAAAGTATGAAAATGAAAAATATGAGCATGTACAATACTCAATACTTGGTTGGAGCTCCTTTTGCCTCAATTACTGCATTAATGCGGCGATGACATGGCACCCCAAACCATCACCCAACCATGCAAATTTTGCATTTCCTTTGGAAATCGAGGTCCCAGAGTCTGGAGGAAGACAGGAGAGGCACAGGATCCACGTTGCCTGAAGTCTAGTGTAAAGTTTCCACCATCAGTGATGGTTTGGGGTGCCATGTCATCTGCTGGTGTCGGTCCACTCTGTTTCCTGAGATCCAGGGTCAACGCAGCCGTCTACCAGCAAGTTTTAGAGCACTTCATGCTTCCTGCTGCTGACCTGCTCTATGGAGATGGAGATTTCAAGTTCCAACAGGACTTGGCGCCTGCACACAGCGCAAAATCTACCCGTGCCTGGTTTACGGACCATGGTATTTCTGTTCTAAATTGGCCCGCCAACTCCCCTGACCTTAGCCCCATAGAAAATCTGTGGGGTATTGTGAAAAGGAAGATGCAGAATGCCAGACCCAAAAACGCAGAAGAGTTGAAGGCCACTATCAGAGCAACCTGGGCTCTCATAACACCTGAGCAGTGCCAGAAACTCATCGACTCCATGCCACGCCGCATTAACGCAGTAATTGAGGCAAAAGGAGCTCCAACCAAGTATTGAGTATTGTACATGCTCATATTTTTCATTTTCATACTTTTCAGTTGGCCAACATTTCTAAAAAATCCCTTTTTTGTATTAGCCTTAAGTAATATTCTAATTTTGTGACACACGGAATTTTGGATTTTCATTTGTTGCCACTTCAAATCATCAAAATTAAATGAAATAAACATTTGAATGCATCAGTCTGTGTGCAATGAATAAATATAATGTACAAGTTACACCTTTTGAATGCAATTACTGAAATAAATCAAGTTTTTCAAAATATTCTAATTTACTGGCTTTTACCTGTATTTGATGGTCAAACTCATAAACTTTTTTTTTTTGTGCAAATAATAATTAGAATTTCATGGCTGCAACACGTGCCAAAGTAGTTGGGAAAGGGCATGTTCACCACTGTGTTACATGGCCTTTCCTTTTAACAACACTCAGTAAACGTTTGGGAACTGAGGAGACACATTTTTGAAGCTTCTCAGGTGGAATTCTTTCCCATTTTTGCTTGATTTACAGCTTAAGTCAGGGGTGTCAAACTCAAATACAGAGTGGGCCAAAATTTAAAAGTGAACAAAGCAACAAGGTTGAACAAATGAACCTTTTAATAGGGACCCAAACAAGTTTTGCATTAAATATTGAACAAGCAAGGCTTATATAACTTTATAGTGACATGCAAAATCCAGTATAAAATAATAACAATTCAAAAATATCAATGGCATATCAAATACAATTTAAATTAAAGCTGCAAGCAGCATTGGTCGGGCCCGCATATTTGGCAGGTGCTAGTCCTAAATGTCCCAATACTATTGTCCAGTTTTAGTCCTAAGTGTCCCAATACTTTTGTCAAGTTGTAGTCCTAAGTGTCCCAATACTTTTGGCCAGTGTAGGTGTCCCAATACTTTTGTCCAGTGGTAGTCCTAAGTGTCCCAATACTTTTGTCAAGTTGTAGTCCTAAGTGTCCCAATACTTTTGTCCAGTGGTAGTCATAAGTGTCCCAATACGTTTGTCAAGTTGTAGTCCCAAGTGTCCCAATACGTTTGTCCAGTTATAGTCCTAAGTGTCCCAATACTTTTGTCCAGTTGTAACCCTAAGTGTCCCAATACTTTTGTCCAGTTGTAATCCTAAGTGTCCCAATACTTTTGTCCAGTTGTAGTCCTAAGTGTCCCAATACTTTTGTACAGTGTAAGTGTCCCAATTCTTTTGTTCAGTGGTATTCCTAAGTGTCCCAATACTTTTGTCACCCAAGTGTCCCAATACTTTTGTTCAGTGGTAGTCATAAGTGTCCCAATACGTTTGTCAAGTTGTAGTCCCAAGTGTCCCAATACCTTTGTCCAGTTATAGTCCCAAGTGTCCCAATACTTTTGTCCAGTTATAGTCCTAAGTGTCCCAATACTTTTGTCCAGTTTTAATCCTAAGTGTCCCAATACTTTTGTCCAGTTGTAGTCCTAAGTGTCCCAATACTTTTGTCCAGTGTAAGTGTCCCAATACTTTTGTCTACGTTTAGTCCGAAGTGTCCCAATACTTTTGTTCAGTGGTATTCCTAAGTGTCCCAATACTTTTGTCCAATTTTCGTCATAAGTGTCCCAATACTTTTGTCCAGTGGTAGTCATAAGTGTCCCAATACGTTTGTCAAGTTGTAGTCCCAAGTGTCCCAATACTTTTGTCCAGTTATAGTCCTAAGTGTCCCAATACTTTTGTCCAGTTTTAATCCTAAGTGTCCCAATACTTTTGTCCAGTTGTAGTCCTAAGTGTCCCAATACTTTTGTCCAGTGTAAGTGTCCCAATACTTTTGTCTACGTTTAGTCCGAAGTGTCCCAATACTTTTGTTCAGTGGTATTCCTAAGTGTCCCAATACTTTTGTGCAGTGTAAGTGTCCCAATACTTTTGTCCAATTTTCGTCATAAGTGTCCCAATACTTTTGTCCAGTGGTAGTCATAAGTGTCCCAATACGTTTGTCAAGTTGTAGTCCCAAGTGTCCCAATACCTTTGTCCAGTTATAGTCCTAAGTGTCCCAATACTTTTGTCCAGTTGTAATCCTAAGTGTCCCAATACTTTTGTCCAGTTGTAGTCCTAAGTGTCCCAATACTTTTGTCCAGTGTAAGTGTCCCAATACTTTTGTCTACGTTTAGTCCGAAGTGTCCCAATACTTTTGTTCAGTGGTATTCCTAAGTGTCCCAATACTTTTGTGCAGTGTAAGTGTCCCAATACTTTTGTCCAATTTTCGTCATAAGTGTCCCAATACTTTTGTCCAGTGGTAGTCATAAGTATCCCAATACGTTTGTCAAGTTGTAGTCCCAAGTGTCCCAATACTTTTGTCCAGTTATAGTCCTAAGTGTCCCAATACTTTTGTCCAGTGGTAGTCATAAGTGTCCCAATACGTTTGTCAAGTTGTAGTCCCAAGTGTCCCAATACTTTTGTCCAGTTATAGTCCTAAGTGTCCCAATACTTTTGTCCAGTTGTAATCCTAAGTGTCCCAATACTTTTGTCCAGTTGTAGTCCTAAGTGTCCCAATACTTTTGTCCAGTGTAAGTGTCCCAATATTTTTGTCTACGTTTAGTCCGAAGTGTCCCAATACTTTTGTTCAGTGGTATTCCTAAGTGTCCCAATACTTTTGTGCAGTGTAAGTGTCCCAATACTTTTGTCCAATTTTCGTCATAAGTGTCCCAATACTTTTGTCCAGTTATAGTCCTAAGTGTCCCAATACTTTTGTCCAGTTGTAATCCTAAGTGTCCCAATACTTTTGTCCAGTTATAGTCCTAAGTGTCCCAATACTTTTGTCCAGTTGTAATCCTAAGTGTCCCAATACTTTTGTCCAGTTGTAGTCCTAAGTGTCCCAATACTTTTGTCCAGTGTAAGTGTCCCAATATTTTTGTCTACGTTTAGTCCGAAGTGTCCCAATACTTTTGTTCAGTGGTATTCCTAAGTGTCCCAATACTTTTGTGCAGTGTAAGTGTCCCAATACTTTTGTCCAATTTTCGTCATAAGTGTCCCAATACTTTTGTCCAGTTATAGTCCAAAGTGTCCCAATACTTTTGTCCAGTTGTAATCCTAAGTGTCCCAATACTTTTGTCCAGTTATAGTCCTAAGTGTCCCAATACTTTTGTCCAGTTGTAATCCTAAGTGTCCCAATACTTTTGTCCAGTTGTAGTCCTAAGTGTCCCAATACTTTTGTCCAGTGTAAGTGTCCCAATATTTTTGTCTACGTTTAGTCCGAAGTGTCCCAATACTTTTGTTCAGTGGTATTCCTAAGTGTCCCAATACTTTTGTGCAGTGTAAGTGTCCCAATACTTTTGTCCAATTTTCGTCATAAGTGTCCCAATACTTTTGTCCAGTGGTAGTCATAAGTGTCCCAATACGTTTGTCAAGTTGTAGTCCCAAGTGTCCCAATACTTTTGTCCAGTTATAGTCCTAAGTGTCCCAATACTTTTGTCCAGTTGTAATCCTAAGTGTCCCAATACTTTTGTCCAGTTGTAGTCCTAAGTGTCCCAATACTTTTGTCCAGTGTAAGTGTCCCAATATTTTTGTCTACGTTTAGTCCGAAGTGTCCCAATACTTTTGTTCAGTGGTATTCCTAAGTGTCCCAATACTTTTGTGCAGTGTAAGTGTCCCAATACTTTTGTCCAATTTTCGTCATAAGTGTCCCAATACTTTTGTCCAGTGGTAGTCATAAGTGTCCCAATACGTTTGTCAAGTTGTAGTCCCAAGTGTCCCAATACTTTTGTCCAGTTATAGTCCTAAGTGTCCCAATACTTTTGTCCAGTTGTAATCCTAAGTGTCCCAATACTTTTGTCCAGTTGTAGTCCTAAGTGTCCCAATACTTTTGTCCAGTGTAAGTGTCCCAATACTTTTGTCTACGTTTAGTCCGAAGTGTCCCAATACTTTTGTTCAGTGGTATTCCTAAGTGTCCCAATACTTTTGTGCAGTGTAAGTGTCCCAATACTTTTGTCCAATTTTCGTCATAAGTGTCCCAATACTTTTGTCCAGTGGTAGTCATAAGTGTCCCAATACGTTTGTCAAGTTGTAGTCCCAAGTGTCCCAATACTTTTGTCCAGTTATAGTCCTAAGTGTCCCAATACTTTTGTCCAGTTTTAATCCTAAGTGTCCCAATACTTTTGTCCAGTTGTAGTCCTAAGTGTCCCAATACTTTTGTCCAGTGTAAGTGTCCCAATACTTTTGTCTACGTTTAGTCCGAAGTGTCCCAATACTTTTGTTCAGTGGTATTCCTAAGTGTCCCAATACTTTTGTGCAGTGTAAGTGTCCCAATACTTTTGTCCAATTTTCGTCATAAGTGTCCCAATACTTTTGTCCAGTGGTAGTCATAAGTGTCCCAATACGTTTGTCAAGTTGTAGTCCCAAGTGTCCCAATGCTTTTGTCCAGTTATAGTCCTAAGTGTCCCAATACTTTTGTCCAGTTGTAATCCTAAGTGTCCCAATACTTTTGTCCAGTTGTAGTCCTAAGTGTCCCAATACTTTTGTCCAGTGTAAGTGTCCCAATATTTTTGTCTACGTTTAGTCCGAAGTGTCCCAATACTTTTGTTCAGTGGTATTCCTAAGTGTCCCAATACTTTTGTGCAGTGTAAGTGTCCCAATACTTTTGTCCAATTTTCGTCATAAGTGTCCCAATACTTTTGTCCAGTGGTAGTCATAAGTGTCCCAATACGTTTGTCAAGTTGTAGTCCCAAGTGTCCCAATACTTTTGTCCAGTTATAGTCCTAAGTGTCCCAATACTTTTGTCCAGTTTTAATCCTAAGTGTCCCAATACTTTTGTCCAGTTGTAGTCCTAAGTGTCCCAATACTTTTGTCCAGTGTAAGTGTCCCAATACTTTTGTCTACGTTTAGTCCGAAGTGTCCCAATACTTTTGTTCAGTGGTATTCCTAAGTGTCCCAATACTTTTGTGCAGTGTAAGTGTCCCAATACTTTTGTCCAATTTTCGTCATAAGTGTCCCAATACTTTTGTCCAGTGGTAGTCATAAGTGTCCCAATACGTTTGTCAAGTTGTAGTCCCAAGTGTCCCAATACCTTTGTCCAGTTATAGTCCTAAGTGTCCCAATACTTTTGTCCAGTTGTAATCCTAAGTGTCCCAATACTTTTGTCCAGTTGTAGTCCTAAGTGTCCCAATACTTTTGTCCAGTGTAAGTGTCCCAATACTTTTGTCCAGTGTAAGTGTCCCAATACTTTTGTCTACGTTTAGTCCGAAGTGTCCCAATACTTTTGTCCAGTTATAGTCCTAAGTGTCCCAATACTTTTGTCCAGTTGTAATCCTAAGTGTCCCAATACTTTTGTCCAGTTGTAGTCCTAAGTGTCCCAATACTTTTGTTCAGTGGTAGCCATAAGTGTCCCAATACTTTTGTCAAGTTTTAGTCCCAAGTGTCCCAATACTTTTGTTCAGTGGTATTCCTAAGTGTCCCAATATTTTTTTCCAGTGTAAGTGTCCCAATACTTTTGTCCAGTTTTCGCCCTAAGTGTCCCAATACTTTTGTTCAGTGGTATTCCTAAGTGTCCCAATATTTTTTTTCCCAGTGTAAGTGTCCCAATACTTTTGTTCAGTTTTCGTCATAAGTGTCCCAATACTTTTGTCTACTTTTAGTCCTAAGTGTCCCAATACTTTTGTTCAGTGGTAGCCATAAGTGTCCCAATACTTTTGTCAAGTTTTAGTCCCAAGTGTCCCAATACTTTTGTTCAGTGGTATTCCTAAGTGTCCCAATATTTTTTTCCAGTGTAAGTGTCCCAATACTTTTGTCCAGTTTTCGTCCTAAGTGTCCCAATACTTTTGTTCAGTGGTATTCCTAAGTGTCCCAATATTTTTTTTCCAGTGTAAGTGTCCCAATACTTTTGTTCAGTTTTCGTCATAAGTGTCCCAATACTTTTGTTCAGTTGTAATCCTAAGTGTCCCAATACTTTTGTCCAGTTGTAGTCCTAAGTGTCCCAATACTTTTGTCCAGTGTAAGTGTCCCAATATTTTTGTCTACGTTTAGTCCGAAGTGTCCCAATACTTTTGTTCAGTGGTATTCCTAAGTGTCCCAATACTTTTGTGCAGTGTAAGTGTCCCAATACTTTTGTCCAATTTTCGTCACAAGTGTCCCAATACTTTTGTCCAGTTATAGTCCTAAGTGTCCCAATACTTTTGTCCAGTTGTAATCCTAAGTGTCCCAATACTTTTGTCCAGTTGTAATCCTAAGTGTCCCAATACTTTTGTCCAGTTGTAGTCCTAAGTGTCCCAATACTTTTGTTCAGTGGTAGCCATAAGTGTCCCAATACTTTTGTCAAGTTTTAGTCCCAAGTGTCCCAATACTTTTGTTCAGTGGTATTCCTAAGTGTCCCAATATTTTTTTCCAGTGTAAGTGTCCCAATACTTTTGTCCAGTTTTCGTCCTAAGTGTCCCAATACTTTTGTTCAGTGGTATTCCTAAGTGTCCCAATGTTTTTTTTCCAGTGTAAGTGTCCCAATACTTTTGTTCAGTTTTCGTCATAAGTGTCCCAATACTTTTGTCTACTTTTAGTCCGAATTGTCCCAATACTTTTGTCTAGTGTACCTACCTTGTCTGCATTGTGTGGGCACGCTGGTGCTTCCTGCTTTTAAGCAGCCTTCTTGAAAAAACAGCAGCATCAGCGCAGCGGCTCTTTGAAGGGTCATAAAATCCAAACCGGAGCCGGTATTAAAACTCTTTCGATAACTTTTAATCAAAAGGGTTCAATCTCTCTCCTGTGTTAGTTTGAAGCCGAAACAACAAACACGCTCAGAGGAGATAATGTTTGAAGAAAGGTGACCGTTTTTTTACAAAAATGTTGTGTTGAAGGGGGAATAGCAAGCTTCTTGTAGATTTTTGCTGGGGGTTGTCAATTTATGAAATGTAGGTCTAAGTGAGACCTACGGAGAGGATTTTTGTTTCATGTCTCTCCGACCTTCCCAGTGGGAGTTACAGGCAGTTTTGTCATTTTTTTCTTCCGAGGAGCAGTTTTTTTCTCCGTTTTATTCAAAAATTGCTCTAGAGCGCAATTTTTAAATTTGGGGTTAGGTTTTTTTATTAGATCACAATTTTTGCCAGTCCTGATGTGTGCGTTCAGTTTGGTGAGTTTTGAAGCGTGTTAAGGGGGTCAAATTACAGCTCAAAAAGGCAAAAGTGACTGTTTTTAGTACTTTTTTTGTCTTGAAGGGGGAATTGCCAACTTCCTGTTGATTTTTGCCCGAGGATATACAATTATGAAAACTAGGTCTAAGTCAAACCTACATAGAGGTTTTTGTTTCATGTCTCTCCGACCTTCCTAGTGGGAGTTACAGGCAGTCTAGTTTTTTTTTTTTTTTCCTAGGGGGCGCTAGAGCGCAATTTTGAGTTTTGGGGGTTCGTTTTTTCGTTAGTGCAAAATCAACTTTCGAAAAAACAAACGAAAAAACATCAATGGTATATTAAATTAAATTTAAATAAAAAATTGAATGCCTATTTTCAGCCTTCTGAGGTAAATATCAACATTAACTTTTTCCATAAGCTAATAAATTAGAAAATAAAATAACAATAAATAAATCAACCATTCAGGCCTTTTTACACACTGATCTAATGTGATGTGCCCAAGCCAGATACCTGACATCTTTTCTGGGATGCTAGTTCATGTCGGGGCTCAGGTGGGCAAGGTTGGGGGAGGGGTGTATATTGTAGTGTCTCGGAAGAGTTAGTGCTGTAAGGGCTTCTGGGTATTTGTTCTGTTGTGTTTATGTTGTGTTACGGTGCGGATGTGTTTGTCATTCTTGTTTGGTGTGGGTTCACAGTGTGGCGCATATTTGTAACAGCGTTAAAGTTGTTAATGCGGCCACCCTCAGTGTGACCTGTATGGCTGTTGATCAAGTATGCATTGCATTCACTTGTGTGTGTGTGTAGAAGCCGCATATATCATGTGACAGGGGCCGGCATGCTGTTTGTATGGAGGAAAAGCAGACGTGACGACAGGTTGTAGAGGACGCTAAAGGCAGTGCCCGCCAAATTTGGCCCGCGGGCCGGAGTTTGACACCCATGGCTTAAGTTGTTCAACAGTCCGGGGGTCTCCGTTGTGCTATTTTAGGCTTCATAATGCGCCACACATTTTCAATGGGAGACAGGTCTGGACTACAGGCAGGCCAGTCTAGTACCCGCACTCTTTTACTATGAAGCCACGTTGATGTAACATGTGGCTTGGCATTGTCTTGCTGAAATAAGCAGGGGCGTCCATGATAACGTTGCTCCAAAAGCTGTATGTACCTTTCAGCATTAATGGTGCCTTCACAGATGTGTAAGTTACCCATGTCTTGGGCACTAATACACCCCCATACCATCACACATGCTAGCTTTTACACTTTCACCCTAGAACAGTCCGGATGGTTCTTTTCCTCTTTCGGTCCGGAGGACACGTTTCCAAAAACAATTTGAAATGTGGACTCGTCAGACCACAGAACACTTTTCCACTTTGTATCAGTCCATCTTAGATGAGCTCGTATAAATATATACATATTTATTTTTATTTTTGTAATTAATTTTGGCCAAAGGGGGCGCATTTCAACTTCTTACACACACTTGTTATTTCATATGTTGGCCAGAGGGGGAGCACTTCAAATTTTTACACACACTTGTTATTTCATATGTTGACCAGTTTAAAGCAACACACAGTCAATTTGAAAAATCCCTCCTTTTTGGGACCACCCTCATTTTGATAGATGTCACCACACATTTTCAATGGTCTGGACTACAGGCAGGCCAGTGTAGTACCAGCACTCTTTTATTATGAAGCCACACAGATGTGTAAGTTACCCATGTCTTGGGCACTTATACACCCCCATACCATCACACATGCTGCCTTTTACACTTTGACCCTAGAACAGTCCGGATGGTTCTTTTCCTCTTTTGGTCCGGAGGACACGACGTCCACAGTTTTCAAAAACAATTTGAAATGTGGACTTGCAGACCACAGAACACTTTCCCACTTTGTATCAGTCCATCTTAGATGAGCTCGTATAAATATATACATATTTATTTTTATTTTTTTAAATTAATTTTGGCCAAAGGGGAGACATTTCAGCTTCTTACACACACTTGTTATTTCATATGTTGACCAGTTAAAAGCAACACACAGTCAATTTGAAAAATCCCTCCTTTTTGGGACCACCCTCATTTTGATAGATGTCACCACACATTTTCAATGGTCTGGACTACAGGCAGGCCAGTGTAGTACCAGCACTCTTTTATTATGAAGCCACACAGATGTGTAAGTTACCCATGCCTTGGGCACTAATACACCCCCATACCATCACACATGCTGGCTTTTACACTTTCACCCTAGAACAGTCCGGATGGTTCTTTTCCTCTTTTGGTCCGGAGGACACGACGTCTACGGTTTTCAAAAACAATTTGAAATGTGGACTCGTCAGACCACAGAACATTTTTCCACTTTGCATCAGTCCATCTTAGATGAGCTCGTATAAATATACACATATTTATTTTTATTTTTTTAAATTAATTTTGGCCAAAGGGGCGCATTTCAGCTTCTTACACACACTTGTTATTTCATATGTTGGCCAGAGGGGGAGCACTTCAAATTTTTACACACACTTGTTATTTCATATGTTGACCAGTTTAAAGCAACACACAGTCAATTTGAAAAATCCCTCCTTTTTGGGACCACCCTCATTTTGATAGATGTCACCACACATTTTCAATGGTCTGGACTACAGGCAGGCCAGTGTATTACCAGCACTCTTTTATTATGAAGCCACACAGATGTGTAAGTTACCCATGTCTTGGCCACTAATACACCCCCATACCATCACACATGCTGCCTTTTACACTTTGACCCTAGAACAGTCCGGATGGTTCTTTTCCTCTTTGGTCCGGAGGACACAACGTTTCCAAAAACAATTTGAAATGTGGACTCGTCAGACCACAGAACACTTTTCCATCTTAGATGAGCTCGTATAAATATATACATATTTATTTTTATTTTTTTTAATTAATTTTGGCCAAAGGGGGCGCATTTCAGCTTCTTACACACACTTGTTATTTCATATGTTGGCCAGAGGGGGAGCACTTCAAATTTTTACACACACTTGTTATTTCATATGTTGACCAGTTTAAAGCAACACACAGTCAATTTGAAAAATCCCTCCTTTTTGGGACCACCCTCATTTTGATAGATGTCACCACACATTTTCAATGGTCTGGACTACAGGCAGGCCAGTGTAGTACCAGCACTCTTTTATTATGAAGCCACACAGATGTGTAAGTTACCCATGTCTTGGGCACTAATACACCCCCATACCATCACAGATGCTGCCTTTTACACTTTGACCCTAGAACAGTCCGGATGGTTCTTTTCCTCTTTTGGTCCGGAGGACACGACGTCTACGGTTTTCAAAAACAATTTGAAATGTGGACTCGTCAGACCACAGAACATTTTTCCACTTTGCATCAGTCCATCTTAGATGAGCTCGTATAAATATATACATATTTATTTTTATTTTTTTAAATTAATTTTGGCCAAAGGGGGCGCATTTCAGCTTCTTACACACACTTGTTATTTCATATGTTGGCCAGAGGGGGAGCACTTCAAATTTTTTACACACACTTGTTATTTCATATGTTGACCAGTTTAAAGCAACACACAGTCAATTTGAAAAATCCCTCCTTTTTGGGACCACCCTCATTTTGATAGATGTCACCACACATTTTCAATGGTCTGGACTACAGGCAGGCCAGTGTAGTACCAGCACTCTTTTATTATGAAGCCACACAGATGTGTAAGTTATCCATGCCTTGGGCACTTATACACCCCCATACCATCACACATGCTGCCTTTTACACTTTGACCCTAGAACAGTCCGGATGGTTCTTTTCCTCTTTTGGTCCGGAGGACACAACGTTTCCAAAAACAATTTGAAATGTGGACTCGTCCGACCACAGAACACTTTTTCCACTTTGTATCAGTCCATCTTAGATGAGCTCGTATAAATATATACATATTTATTTTTATTTTTGTAATTCATTTTGGCCAAAGGGGGCGCATTTCAACTTCTTACACACACTTGTTATTTCATACGTTGGCCAGAGGGGGAGCACTTCAAATTTTTACACACACTTGTTATTTCATATGTTGACCAGTTTAAAGCAACACACAGTCAATTTGAAAAATCCCTCCTTTTTGGGACCACCCTCATTTTGATAGATGTCACCACACATTTTCAATGGTCTGGACTACAGGCAGGCCAGTGTAGTACCAGCACTCTTTTATTATGAAGCCACACAGATGTGTAAGTTACCCATGTCTTGGCCACTAATACACCCCCATACCATCACACATGCTGCCTTTTACACTTTGACCCTAGAACAGTCCGGATGGTTCTTTTCCTCTTTTGGTCCGGAGGACACGACGTCTACGGTTTTCAAAAACAATTTGAAATGTGGACTCGTCAGACCACAGAACATTTTTCCACTTTGCATCAGTCCATCTTAGATGAGCTCGTATAAATATACACATATTTATTTTTATTTTTTTAAATTAATTTTGGCCAAAGGGGCGCATTTCAGCTTCTTACACACACTTGTTATTTCATATGTTGGCCAGAGGGGGAGCACTTCAAATTTTTACACACACTTGTTATTTCATATGTTGACCAGTTTAAAGCAAAACACAGTCAATTTGAAAAATCCCTCCTTTTTGGGACCACCCTCATTTTGATAGATGTCACCACACATTTTCAATGGTCTGGACTACAGGCAGGCCAGTGTAGTACCAGCACTCTTTTATTATGAAGCCACACAGATGTGTAAGTTACCCATGTCTTGGGCACTAATACACCCCCATACCATCACACATGCTGCCTTTTACACTTTGACCCTAGAACAGTCCGGATGGTTCTTTTCCTCTTTGGTCCGGAGGACACAACGTTTCCAAAAACAATTTGAAACGTGGACTCGTCAGACCACAGAACACTTTTCCACTTTGCATCAGTCCATCTTAGATGAGCTCGTATAAATATATACATATTTATTTTTATATTTTTTAGTTAATTTTGGCCAAAGGGGGCGCATTTCAGCTTCTTACACACACTTGTTATTTCATATGTTGGCCAGAGGGGGAGCACTTCAAATTTTTACACACACTTGTTATTTCATATGTTGACCAGAGGGGGGAGCACTTTTAAAAGCGACACGCAGTCAATTTGAAAAAATCCCTCCTTTTTGGGACCACCCTCATTTTGATAGATGTCACCACACATTTTCAATGGTCTGGACTACAGGCAGGCCAGTGTAGTACCAGCACTCTTTTATTATGAAGCCACCCATGCCTTGGGCACTAATACACCCCTATACCATCACAAATGCTGCCTTTTCAAATTTGACCCTAGAACAGTCCGGATGGTTCTTTTCCTCTTTGGTCGAGAGGACACAACGTCCACAGTTTCCAAAAACAATTTGAAATATGGACTCGTCAGACCACAGAACACTTTCCCACTTTGCATCAGTCCATCTTAGATGAGCTCGGGGCCCAGTCAAGCCGACGGCGTTTCTGGGTGTTGTTGATAAATGTCTGTGGCTTTGCATAGTAGAGTTTTAACTCGCGCTCACAGATGTAGCGACCAACTGTAGTTACTGACAGTGGTTTTCTGAAGTGTTCCTGAGTCCATGTGGTGATATCCTTTACACACTGATATCGCTTTTTGATGCAGTACCGCCTGAGGGATCAAAGGTCGCGGGCATTTAATGTTGGTTTTCGGCCTTGCCGCTTACGTGCAGTGATGCAGTCGCACTTTTTGAGTGAAATAAGTTAAAAAAATTCAAAGTTCCCGTGCTGAGCGTTTTTGTGTTCCCTCAGGTGGAGGAGGCCGACCACATCTACCTGCTGATGAAGGAGGAGTACCGCATCTCCAGGAACGTGCGCCTGGCCTGGTTCCTGGGTCAACTCAACCAAGTCGTCTGGCCCACCTCCAAGCCTGAGCTGGTGAGTTTACGTTACATGTTCAATTCATTCATTAAACGGTCCCTGTACACTCTTAGAAATAAAAGTGCTAAGTAGAACCATATATGGTTCTTCGGCTCGTCCTCATAGGAGAACCCTTTTTGGCTCCAGGTAGAACCTTTTTATAAAGGTTCCACCTGGAACCCTTTTGGAGGGTTCTACCTAGAACTGTGTGTGTAAGGTTCCACCCAGAACCCCCCCATGAGAGGTTCTACAAAGAACCCACGCAGGGAGTTCCACTAAGAACCCTTTCGTATTTCAAGGGTTTCATCTAGAACCCACACAGGGAGTTCCACTAAGAACCCTTTTGTATTTCAAGACTTTCATCTAGAACCCATGCAGGGAGTTCCACTAAGAACCCTTTCGTATTTCAAGGGTTTCATCTAGAACCCACACAGGGAGTTCCACTAAGAACCCTTTCGTTTGTCAAGGGTTTCATCTAGAACCTATGCAGGGAGTTCCACTAAGAACCCTTTCGTATTTGAAGGGTTTCATCTAGAACCCACACAGGGAGTTCCACTAAGAACCCTTTCGTATTTGAAGGGTTTCATCTAGAACCCACACAGGGAGTTCCACTAAGAACCCTTTCGTTTGTCAAGGGTTTCATCTAGAACCCACACAGGGAGTTCCACTAAGAACCCTTTCGTTTGTCAAGGGTTTCATCTAGAACCTATGCAGGGAGTTCCACTAAGAACCCTTTCGTATTTCAAGGGTTTCATCTAGAACCCACACAGGGAGTTCCACTAAGAACCCTTTTGTATTTCAAGACTTTCATCTAGAACCCACGCAGGGAGTTCCACTAAGAACCCTTTTGTATTTCAAGACTTTCATCTAGAACCCACGCAGGGAGTTCCACTAAGAACCCTTTCGTATTTCAAGGGTTTCATCTAGAACCCACACAGGGAGTTCCACTAAGAACCCTTTCGTTTGTCAAGGGTTTCATCTAGAACCTATGCAGGGAGTTCCACTAAGAACCCTTTCGTATTTGAAGGGTTTCATCTAGAACCCACACAGGGAGTTCCACTAAGAACCCTTTCGTATTTCAAGGGTTTCATCTAGAACCCACACAGGGAGTTCCACTAAGAACCCTTTCGTTTGTCAAGGGTTTCATCTAGAACCTATGCAGGGAGTTCCACTAAGAACCCTTTCGTATTTCAAGGGTTTCATCTAGAACCCACACAGGGAGTTCCACTAAGAACCCTTTTGTATTTCAAGACTTTCATCTAGAACCCACGCAGGGAGTTCCACTAAGAACCCTTTTGTATTTCAAGACTTTCATCTAGAACCCACGCAGGGAGTTCCACTAAGAACCCTTTCGTATTTCAAGGGTTTTATCTAGAACCCACACAGGGAGTTCCACTAAGAACCCTTTCGTTTGTCAAGGGTTTCATCTAGAACCTATGCAGGGAGTTCCACTAAGAACCCTTTCATGTTTCAAGGGTTTCATCTAGAACCCACACAAGGAGTTCCACTAAGAACCCTTTCGTATGTCAAGGGTTTCATCTAGAACCCACACAGGGAGTTCCACTAAGAACCCTTTTGTATTTCAAGACTTTCATCTAGAACCCACGCAGGGAGTTCCACTAAGAACCCTTTTGTATTTCAAGACTTTTATTTAGAACCCACGCAGGGAGTTCCACTAAGAACCCTTTCGTATTTCAAGGGTTTCATCTAGAACCCACACAGGGAGTTCCTCTAAGAACCCTTTTGTATTTCAAGACTTTCATCTAGAACCCATGCAGGGAGTTCCACTAAGAACCCTTTTGTATTTCAAGGGTTTCATCTAGAACTCACACAGGGAGTTCCACTAAGAACCCTTTCGTTTGTCAAGGGTTTCATCTAGAACCTATGCAGGGAGTTCCACTAAGAACCCTTTCGTATTTGAAGGGTTTCATCTAGAACCCACACAGGGAGTTCCACTAAGAACCCTTTCGTATTTCAAGGGTTTCATCTAGAACCCACACAGGGAGTTCCACTAAGAACCCTTTCGTTTGTCAAGGGTTTCATCTAGAACCTATGCAGGGAGTTCCACTAAGAACCCTTTCGTATTTGAAGGGTTTCATCTAGAACCCACACAGGGAGTTCCACTAAGAACCCTTTCGTATTTCAAGGGTTTCATCTAGAACCCACACAGGGAGTTCCACTAAGAACCCTTTCGTTTGTCAAGGGTTTCATCTAGAACCTATGCAGGGAGTTCCACTAAGAACCCTTTCGTATTTCAAGGGTTTCATCTAGAACCCACACAGAGAGTTCCACTAAGAACCCTTTTGTATTTCAAGACTTTCATCTAGAACCCATGCAGGGAGTTCCACTAAGAACCCTTTCGTATTTCAAGGGTTTCATCTAGAACCCACACAGGGAGTTCCACTAAGAACCCTTTCGTTTGTCAAGGGTTTCATCTAGAACCTATGCAGGGAGTTCCACTAAGAACCCTTTCGTATTTGAAGGGTTTCATCTAGAACCCACACAGGGAGTTCCACTAAGAACCCTTTCGTATTTCAAGGGTTTCATCTAGAACTCACACAGGGAGTTCCACTAAGAACCCTTTCGTTTGTCAAGGGTTTCATCTAGAACCTATGCAGGGAGTTCCACTAAGAACCCTTTCGTATTTGAAGGGTTTCATCTAGAACCCACACAGGGAGTTCCACTAAGAACCCTTTCGTATTTCAAGGGTTTCATCTAGAACCCACACAGGGAGTTCCACTAAGAACCCTTTCGTTTGTCAAGGGTTTCATCTAGAACCTATGCAGGGAGTTCCACTAAGAACCCTTTCGTATTTCAAGGGTTTCATCTAGAACCCACACAGGGAGTTCCACTAAGAACCCTTTTGTATTTCAAGACTTTCATCTAGAACCCACGCAGGGAGTTCCACTAAGAACCCTTTTGTATTTCAAGACTTTTATTTAGAACCCACGCAGGGAGTTCCACTAAGAACCCTTTCGTATTTCAAGGGTTTTATCTAGAACCCACACAGGGAGTTCCACTAAGAACCCTTTCGTTTGTCAAGGGTTTCATCTAGAACCTATGCAGGGAGTTCCACTAAGAACCCTTTCGTATTTCAAGGGTTTCATCTAGAACCCACACAGGGAGTTCCACTAAGAACCCTTTCGTATTTCAAGGGTTTCATCTAGAACCCACACAGGGAGTTCCACTAAGAACCCTTTCGTTTGTCAAGGGTTTCATCTAGAACCTATGCAGGGAGTTCCACTAAGAACCCTTTCGTATTTCAAGGGTTTCATCTAGAACCCACACAGGGAGTTCCACTAAGAACCCTTTTGTATTTCAAGACTTTCATCTAGAACCCACCCAGGGAGTTCCACTAAGAACCCTTTTGTATTTCAAGACTTTTATTTAGAACCCACGCAGGGAGTTCCACTAAGAACCCTTTCGTATTTCAAGGGTTTTATCTAGAACCCACACAGGGAGTTCCACTAAGAACCCTTTCGTTTGTCAAGGGTTTCATCTAGAACCTATGCAGGGAGTTCCACTAAGAACCCTTTCATGTTTCAAGGGTTTCATCTAGAACCCACACAGGGAGTTCCACAAAGAACTCTTTCATGTTTCAAGGGTTTCATCTAGACCTGACACAGGGGGTTCTAAAAACATCCCTTTTCAAAGGTTTTCACCGATAACCGTCTTGTCTTCTGAGGGTTCTATAAAGAACCATGTTGTATTCTACAGATCAGTTTAGTTCATATTATATTGTGGTCATTTATCATGTTGACATTGAACAAACATTTTAATGAGAAAAACATTTATTTAAAGATAGGCACCATTATTGGCAAATGTTATCAGGAAGTATGTCCCTGGTGACACAGGATCTTACCCATGCTTTCAACAATCCCTGAAGAACTCTTTCTTCCAAAAACGGTTCTCAGGATCAAAAATAGTTCTTACTGGAACCCTTAGTGTTAGCGAGAACCCTTTTAAAACCAATTATTCAGAAAAGGGGTTTTAAAGGGTTCTCTGGATCAAAATGGTTCTTACTGGAACCATTAGCGTTACCAAGAACCCTTGAAAAACCCTTTCTTCGGGAAAGGGTTTTTCAGAAGCAAATGGTTCCAGTTAGAACCTCAGCCCTTGTAGAAGAACCCTTTTAGAACCCTTCTTTCTAAGAGTGTACTACACAACCCAGAAGCAGTGAAGTTGTCACGTTGTGTAAATGGTAAATAATCTGTAAGTGCAAGTTAAAACTCTACTATGACCCCGCCTTAGAAAGTAGGCGGGGTCATGTGCTCCAATGACATTAGAAAGTAGGCGGAGTCATGGGCTCCAATGACATTAGAAAGTAGGCGGGGTCATGTGCTCCAATGACATTAGAAAGTAGGCGGGGTCATGTGCTCCAATGACATTAGAAAGTAGGCGGGGTCATGGGCTCCAATGACATTAGAAAGTAGGCGGGGTCATGTGCTCCAATGACATTAGAAAGTAGGCGGGGTCATGTGCTCCAATGACATTAGAAAGTAGGCGGGGTCATGTGCTCCAATGACATTAGAAAGTAGGCGGGGTCATGGGCTCCAATGACACTAGAAAGTAGGCGGGGTCATGGGCTCCAATGACATTAGAAAGTAGGCGGGGTCATGGGCTCCAATGACATTAGAAAGTAGGCGGGGTCATGTGCTCCAATGACATTAGAAAGTAGGCGGGGTCATGTGCTCCAATGACATTAGAAAGTAGGCGGGGTCATGTGCTCCAATGACATTAGAAAGTAGGCGGGGTCATGTGCTCCAATGACATTAGAAAGTAGGCGGGGTCATGTGCTCCAATGACATTAGAAAGTAGGCGGAGTCATGGGCTCCAATGACATTAGAAAGTAGGCGGGGTCATGTGCTCCAATGACATTAGAAAGTAGGCGGAGTCATGGGCTCCAATGACATTAGAAAGTAGGCGGGGTCATGTGCTCCAATGTCATTAGAAAGTAGGCGGGGTCATGTGCTCCAATGACACCAGAAAGTAGGCGGGGTCATGTGCTCCAATGACATTAGAAAGTAGGCGGGGTCATGTGCTCCAATGACACTAGAAAGTAGGCGGGGTCATGTGCTCCAATGACATTAGAAAGTAGGCGTGGTCATGTGCTCCAATGACATTAGAAAGTAGGTGGGGTCATGTGCTCCAATGACACTAGAAAGTAGGCGGGGTCATGTGCTCCAATGACATTAGAAAGTAGGCGGGGTCATGTGGTCCAATGACATTAGAAAGTAGGCGGGGTCATGTGCTCCAATGACATTAGAAAGTAGGCGGGGTCATGTGCTCGATTGACATTAGAAAGTAGGCGGGGTCATGTGCTCCAATCACATTAGAAAATAGGCGGGGTCATGTGCTCGATTGACATTAGAAAGTAGGCGGGGTCATGTGCTCCAATGACATTAGAAAGTAGGCGGGGTCATGTGCTCGATTGACATTAGAAAGTAGGCGGGGTCATGTGCTCCAATGACATTAGAAAGTAGGCGGGGTCATGTGCTCCAATGACATTAGAAAGTAGGCGGGGTCATGTGCTCCAATGACATTAGAAAGTAGGCGGGGTCATGTGCTCCAATGACATTAGAAAGTAGGCGGGGTCATGGGCTCCAATGACATTAGAAAGTAGGCGGGGTCATGGGCTCCAATGACATTAGAAAGTAGGCGGGGTCATGGGCTCCAATGACACTAGAAAGTAGGCGGGGTCATGTGCTCCAATGACATTAGAAAGTAGGCGGGGTCATGTGCTCCAATGACATTAGAAAGTAGGCGGGGTCATGTGCTCCAATGACATTAGAAAGTAGGCGGGGTCATGTGCTCCAAAGACATTAGAAAGTAGGCGGGGTCATGTGCTCCAATGACACTAGAAAGTAGGCGGGGTCATGTGCTCCAATGACATTAGAAAGTAGGCGGGGTCATGTGCTCCAATGACATTAGAAAGTAGGCGGGGTCATGTGCTCCAATGACATTAGAAAGTAGGCGGGGTCATGTGCTCCAATGACATTAGAAAGTAGGCGGGGTCATGTGCTCCAATGACACTAGAAAGTAGGCGGGGTCATGTGCTCCAATGACATTAGAAAGTAGGCGGGGTCATGTGGTCCAATGACATTAGAAAGTAGGCGGGGTCATGTGCTCCAATGACATTAGAAAGTAGGCGGGGTCATGTGTTCCAATGACATTAGAAAGTAGGCGGGGTCATGGGCTCCAATGACATTAGAAAGTAGGCGGGGTCATGTGCTCCAATGACATTAGAAAGTAGGCGGGGTCATGTGCTCCAATGACACTAGAAAGTAGGCGGGGTCATGGGCTCCAATGACATTAGAAAGTAGGCGGGGTCATGTGCTCCAATGACATTAGAAAGTAGGCGGGGTCATGGGCTCCAATGACATTAGAATATAGGCGGGGTCATGGGCTCCAATGACATTAGAAAGTAGGCGGGGTCATGGGCTCCAATGACATTAGAAAGTAGGCGGGGTCATGTGCTCCAATGACATTAGAAAGTAGGCGGGGTCATGTGCTCCAATGACATTAGAAAGTAGGCGGGGTCATGTGCTCCAATGACATTAGAAAGTAGGCGGGGTCATGTGCTCCAATGACATTAGAAAGTAGGCGGGGTCATGGGTTCCAATGACATTAGAAAGTAGGCGGGGTCATGTGCTCCAATGACATTAGAAAGTAGGCGGGGTCATGTGCTCCAATGACATTAGAAAGTAGGCGGGGTCATGTGCTCCAATGACATTAGAAAGTAGGCGGGGTCATGTGCTCCAATGACATTAGAAAGTAGGCGGGGTCATGTGCTCCAATGACATTAGAAAGTAGGCGGGGTCATGGGTTCCAATGACATTAGAAAGTAGGCGGGGTCATGGGTTCCAATGACATTAGAAAGTAGGCGGGGTCATGTGCTCCAATGACATTAGAAAGTAGGCGGGGTCATGTGCTCCAATGACATTAGGAAGTAGGCGGGGTCATGGGCTCCAATGACATTAGAATATAGGCGGGGTCATGGGCTCCAATGACATTAGAAAGTAGGCGGGGTCATGTGCTCCAATGACATTAGAAAGTAGGCGGGGTCATGGGTTCCAATGACATTAGAAAGTAGGTGGGGTCATGGGCTCCAATGACATTAGAAAGTAGGCGGGGTCATGTGCTCCAATGACATTAGAAAGTAGGCGGGGTCATGTGCTCCAATGACATTAGAAAGTAGGCGGGGTCATGTGCTCCAATGACATTAGAAAGTAGGCGGGGTCATGTGCTCCAATGACATTAGAAAGTAGGCGGGGTCATGTGCTCCAATGACATTAGAAAGTAGGCGGGGTCATGTGCTCCAATGACATTAGAAAGTAGGCGGGGTCATGTGGTCCAATGACATTAGAAAGTAGGCGGGGTCATGTGCTCCAATGACACTAGAAAGTAGGCGGGGTCATGTGCTCCAATGACATTAAAAAGTAGGCGGGGTCATGTGCTCCAATGACATTAGAAAGTAGGCGGGGTCATGTGCTCCGATGACATTAGAAAGTAGGCGGGGTCATGTGCTCCAATGACATTAGAAAGTAGGCGGGGTCATGTGCTCCAATGACATTAGAAAGTAGGCGGGGTCATGTGCTCCAATGACACTAGAAAGTAGGCGGGGTCATGTGCTCCAATGACATTAGAAAGTAG
This sequence comes from Nerophis lumbriciformis, assembly GCF_033978685.3. Classification (NCBI taxonomy): domain Eukaryota; kingdom Metazoa; phylum Chordata; class Actinopteri; order Syngnathiformes; family Syngnathidae; genus Nerophis; species Nerophis lumbriciformis. The sequence goes on from NC_084565.2 coordinate 42,448,397, forward strand.
GCTGAGTCATGGGCTCCAATGACATTAGAAAGTAGGCGGGGTCATGTGCTCCAATGACATTAGAAAGTAGGCGGGGTCATGGGCTCCAATGACATTAGAAAGTAGGCGGGGTCATGTGCTCCAATGACATTAGAAAGTAGGCGGGGTCATGTGCTCCAATGACATTAGAAAGTAGGCGGGGTCATGTGCTCCAATGACATTAGAAAGTAGGCGGGGTCATGGGCTCCAATGACATTAGAAAGTAGGCGGGGTCATGTGCTCCAATGACATTAGAAAGTAGGCGGGGTCATGTGCTCCAATGACATTAGAAAGTAGGCGGGGTCATGGGCTCCAATGACACTAGAAAGTAGGCGGGGTCATGGGCTCCAATGACATTAGAAAGTAGGCGGGGTCATGGGCTCCAATGACATTAGAAAGTAGGCGGGGTCATGTGCTCCGATGACATTAGAAAGTAGGCGGGGTCATGTGCTCCAATGACACTAGAAAGTAGGCGGGGTCATGTGCTCCAATGACACTAGAAAGTAGGCGGGGTCATGTGCTCCAATGACATTAGAAAGTAGGCGGGGTCATGTGCTCCAATGACATTAGAAAGTAGGCGGGGTCATGTGCTCCAATGACATTAGAAAGTAGGCGGGGTCATGTGCTCCAATGACATTAGAAAGTAGGCGGGGTCATGTGCTCCAATGACATTAGAAAGTAGGCGGGGTCATGTGCTCCAATGACATTAGAAAGTAGGCGGGGTCATGTGCTCCAATGACATTAGAAAGTAGGCGGGGTCATGTGCTCCAATGACATTAGAAAGTAGGCGGGGTCATGTGCTCCAATGACATTAGAAAGTAGGCGGGGTCATGTGTTCCAATGACATTAGAAAGTAGGCGGGGTCATGTGCTCCAATGACATTAGAAAGTAGGCGGGGTCATGTGCTCCAATGACATTAGAAAGTAGGCGGGGTCATGTGCTCCAATGACATTAGAAAGTAGGCGGGGTCATGTGCTCCAATGACATTAGAAAGTAGGCGGGGTCATGTGCCTCAATGACATTAGAAAGTAGGCGGGGTCATGTGCTCGATTGACATTAGAAAGTAGGCGGGGTCATGTGCTCCAATGACATTAGAAAGTAGGCGGGGTCATGTGCCTCAATGACATTAGAAAGTAGGCGGGGTCATGTGCTCCAATCACATTAGAAAGTAGGCGGGGTCATGTGCTCCAATGTCATTAGAAAGTAGGCGGGGTCATGTGCCTCAATGACATTAGAAAGTAGGCGGGGTCATGTGCTCCAATCACATTAGAAAGTAGGCGGGGTCATGTGCTCCAATGTCATTAGAAAGTAGGCGGGGTCATGTGCTGTTGGGAGGAGTCTCAAAACATGAAGCCTTTTCTTCCCGCCTTTGACTCGCAGCTGAACTCCGACAACGAGTTGGACCTGCTGAGCATTTTACCAAAAGGATGGCAGCAAGACTCCCCCGGCGCCACGCGGCCCTCCATGCTGATGCCCTCCACCCGGGCCACCTTCCTGGCCCGCAGGTACCGCTTCATCATCGAGCTGGACCTCAGCCCCTCCACAGGGATCGTGGTAAGTTCTGCCCTTGGACCTGCAAACGGTGCAAAGGTTGACTTTGTGTGGATTCCCAGGACGACAGCACAGGGGAGATGATTTTCGACGAGGTTTTCCACGCCCTGTCGCGATGTCTGGCCGGCCTGGCTCAGCCCTTCAAGGTCCCTGGAACACATAAGCTCTTCAAGCCAAAGATCTTCATCACCGTCCTGGTGTATTCCTCCATTTTTGGCCTCGCCTCCCATCAGGTCTTTGTATTTTTTTGAAAAACTTTTGTTGTTTTGTTTGGTCCTCAACGTTGAACTGGTTGTGCGCGTGCAGGTTTTGGTGCAGGGCTGTCAGCTGGACCGGACGGACCTTGGCGAGTTCCTGCACTACATCTACCAGCAGCTGAAAGCGGTGGAGAGCAACATTGCAGACGCCCTCAATCAGCAGCCTGAGGTGCCAGGTGGACGTAAACAGCACATGAGCACAGTCTTACACCACACAAGGAAACACCCACTAGAATCACTGAAAACTGACCAAAATATACAAAAATGTAACTCATCGGAAATCAGAGATTGCCTTTAAATTGTGGTTTAAAGGGACATTTTAAAATATTTTTTTAATCAGGGCTCATAATTAAGGAACTGTTTCTTTCTTCGCTGTTCTTTTTTTAATTTTTTTTTAAACATTTATTTTTGGGGTTTTTACACACATACAAGTGACAAAAGTAAACACTAATACATCAAATACTGTTTTTCCCCCCACAAGTTAAAAAATAAATAAAAATAATATATATATATATATATATATATATATACTTGCAGTGTGTGTGTGTATATATACCAGAGGTGGGACCAAGTCATTGTTTTGCAAGTCACAAGTAAGTCTCAAGTCTTTGCCCTCAAGTCCGAGTCAAGTCCCGAGTCAAGACAGGCAAGCCCCGAGTCAAGTCCAAAGTCAAGACTGGAAAGTCTCAAGTCAAGTCCTAAGTCCCGCATTTTGAGTTTCGAGTCCTTTCAAGTCCTTTTAACCACAGACTAATATATTAACACAGATTGTGTATGCTTTTCAAACGCTGTATTTATTTATTAAAACAAGTGCATTTTAAATTGCAGGAAAGAAAATTGTGCTGACATTGCACTTTATAATAGCACTATTAACCAGTCATTTTAAACATTAACTCATTCCTTTACAGAACAAACACATTGAAAAATAAAGTGCAAATGTACTTATTTGTACAAAAGTGTTAACATTGAAAAAACATGACATATACGTGAACATAACAAAAAAGTTGTACTTTTTATATGTCAGGGCCCTATGCTGCATTGCATTTGCAAAAGACCAAATTAGCCAAGAGTCTGTCAGTCATTTGTGCACGATGGGGGCGTAGTATGATGCCACCATGGCTGAAAACTCGCTCCACTGGAGCACTGGAGGCAGGCACTGCCAAGACTCTCATGGCCACTCGGAACAGTGAAGGAAGAGTCTTCATGTTCAATGCCCAGAACAAAAGGGGGGAGAGACTTGTTTTGGGTTGGTGCACTACTTGTAAGTGTATCTTGTGTTTTTAATGTTGATTTAATTAAAAAAAGAGAAAAAAAAAAAGTATTTCTTGTGCGGCCCGATACCAATCGATCCACGGACCAGTACCGGGCCGCGGCCCGGTGGTTGGGGACCACTGAGGTAAACAACCAACAGTATGTCAGAAAGCTAGCTAAAACGGTACACATATTCATAATATAGTATACATTTTAACTGACCTTTATTTGACTATTTTTGTCTTTTTTTAGGTGGCTAAAATACGCGGTGCTGCTGACCGCCGTCTAACGTTACGTGTGATATATTGACTAACGTAACCCTGCTTAAAAAAAATCACTGAACAAAAAGTATGAATAAGGTAGTGAACTGCAACAGATTCCCGTGTTTGCAATAACGTTATAATGTTAGCAGTGAGTTTACAGCCTCACTGATTTAACTACACAGCAAATAAAAGTCACGTTACTTAGCCAATAAACGTTATCTTACATTCAAAACTTACCGTTCTTTGTGCAACTTCAAATGCCGGACGAAGTTGGAAGTTGTTGCCTCTCCATCAGTAATTTTCGAACCGCATGTGTTGCATACTGCAAACCGTTTTGTGTTGACCACCTCGTAATTTTTACACCCAAACAAAATTATTTTAGGTATCATTTTTTGTTCACTGGCGTGTGGTTTGGACATGTCTTCTTCATTGGTTGTCCTGCAATTTGATTGGATGAATGCTGTGTGATGAAAACAAAGTAGATCTAATTTGATTGGCTGTTGTACTGAGAGCACACCAGCTGACACACGCAACGCTGATAGACAAGTACACAATGAAAAATACGGAGCGCTCCCGAATAACTTTTTCATCTTTGGGTTTTGGGGAAAGTAGCAAGTCATGTCAAGTCATGTCAATTCAAAAGGCTAAAGTCCAAGTGAAGTCACAAGTCATTGATGTTAAAGTCTAAGTCGAGTTGCAAGTCTTTTTACATTTTGTCAAGTCGAGTCTAAAGTCATCAAATTCATGACTCGAGTCTGTGTATATATATATATATACCGGTATATATATATATACACATACAGTATGTTAGGGGTGTAACGATACACAAAATTTTTGATTCGGTACGTACCTCGGTTTAGAGGTCATGGTTCGGTTCATTTTCGGTACAGTAAGAAAACAACAAAATATACATTTTTGTGTTATTTATTTACCAAATTTGCAAAATATTCCACCAAAAATATTTTTCATAGTGTAATATTTGATGTGAAGTAATGGGAACCTTGGATAGGTCAATAATTCATAATAACATTGATTTTGATTCAATATTATGTTTTGAGCAATGACAGTTTGAAAGAAAAAAAAAAACAGCTTTGTTTTATTAGTCAACATTGCAACTTTTTCTAAATTACATTTAACCTTTAAGCTTTTTTATTTCACTTTTGTTATGTTTTTGTTTATTTGAATAGTATTTTTAGAATGTGCCGTGGGCCTTTAAAACATTAGCTGTGGGCCGCAAATGGCCTCCGGGGCACACCTTTGACACCCCTGCTATAGATAATAAAAAATTAAATCTATGGATAAAAAGCAGAGCCTGGCGACGCATGCGCGTTTATCATAACTCTCTCTCTCTCTCTCTGTCTCTGCCCCTCCCTCACCAATGCTGCTGTTTGTTTTGTTTTTAACCCCTTCTTAACCCTGAACGTACATTGAAAATTCTCGCAACCCTAACTCAAAATGCCGGACATTTGAGGCATTTAAGAAACTCCGCCTTGACAGCTCCGCAAAAGAGGACATGTCCGGTGAAAAGAGGACGTATGGTCAGTCTATCCTAGCCCGTTAGCTGCTAGCATGCCGTGTGTTGTGCCTCGGTGTGCATTGTTTACACAACGTGCGTTACGCTACTTAATATGTACTTTATATGCTGATCACAAAAGCCGCTGGCGCGATATTTATTTTTTGGTCCCCTGACTGACCGGTGGCGAGCAGCGAGCAAAGTGTGAAGCAGCTCCACTCAGTTATTAATCATCACCTCCATTGCGGCAAACAAACTACATTCCTTACAAGTATCATTATCACTGGAGGATGAGGTTAAACATGTTTCACACTGAGTAGGAGCCAGCAGGAACCAAGAAGGTATGCTAATCGCTAAGTTAGCTTGAAACAACAACAGAATAAAGTGCTTGGTCAAGTTTAGGAAATATAGATAGAACATCCCTATAGTAGCAATGATTTTATTCACAATGCCACCGTTCTCTTTCACTTTTAGAGCGGCGAGTCGGGCCAAAGCGCAGGTCTTCAGAGCAGCAACCTGGACGAGCAGCCTCAAAGGCGGCAGGGCGTGTCCATGGTGTCAGCAGACATGGGACTGGTTAGCATGGTGCGCCAAGGCATCCTGGCCCTGCAGCTGCTGCCCCCCAACTCCAGTGCAGGTACGCTTGCAACTTGAAAGGGTTGCTGTTCTGGACTCATGATGGTATAAACCAGTAAAATAGTGTCAGTACCAGGGTTGTCCCAATACCAATGTTTTGGTACCAGTACCAAAATGTATTTCGATACTTTTTGATACGTTTCTAGATGAAGGGGACCACAAAAAATGTCACTATTGGCTTTATTTGAACAAAAAATGTTAGTGTACATGAATCGTATGTTTATTATTGTAATTTAGTCCTTAAATAAAATAGTGAACATACTAGACAACTTGTCTTTTAGTAGTAAGTAAACAAACAAAGACTCCTAATTAGTCTATGCAGTAACATATTGTGTCATTTATACACCTATTATTTTGTACACATTATGAGGGACAAACTGTAAAAAATAATTATTAATCCACTTGTTCATTTACTGTTAATATCTGCTTATTTTCTGTTTTAACATGTTCTATCTACACTTCTGTTAAAATGTAATAATCACTTATTTTTCTCTTCTTTGATACTTTACATTAGTTTTGGATGATACCACACATTTAGGTATGGATGTGATACCAAGTAGTTACAGGATCATACATTGGTCATATTCAAAGTCCTCATGTGTCCAGGGACATATTTACTAACTTTATAAACATAATATGAATTTAAAAAAAAAAAAGAATTTTTTGACGATAAAAATTATCGATGTAATCATACTAGTATCGACTAGATACGCTATTGTACTTGGTATCATTACAGTGGATGTCAGGTGTAGATCCACCCATGGCATTTGTTTACATTCAGAAGATTTATTGACGATAAAAATTATCGGTGTAATCATACTAGTATCGACTAGATACGCTATTGTACTTGGTATCATTACAGTGGATGCCAGGTGTAGATCCACCCATGGCATTTGTTTACATTCAGAAGATTTATTGACGATAAAAATTATCGGTGTAATCATACTAGTATTGACTCGATATGCTATTGTACTTGGTATCATTACAGTGGATGCCAGGTGTAGATCCACCCATGGCATTTGTTTACATTCAGAAGATTTATTGACGATAACAATTATCGGTGTAATCATACTAGTATCGACTAGATACGCTATTGTACTTGGTATCATTACAGTGGATGTCAGGTGTAGATCCACCCATGGCATTTGTTTACATTCAGAAGATTTTTTGACGATAAAAATTATCGATGTAATCATAATAGTATCGACTAGATACGCTATTGTACTTGGTATCATTACAGTGGATGTCAGGTGTAGATCCACCCATGGCATTTGTTTACATTCAGAAGATTTTTTGACGATAAAAATTATCGGTGTAATCATACTAGTATTGACTTGATATGCTATTGTACTTGGTATCATTACAGTGGATGTCAGGTGTAGATCCACCCATGGCATTTGTTTACATTCAGAAGATTTTTTGACGATAACAATTATCGATGGCATCATACTAGTATCGACTAGATACACTATTGTACTTGGTATCATTACAGTGGATGCCAGGTGTAGATCCACCTATGGCATTTGTTTACATTCAGAAGATTTTTTGACGATAAAAATTATCGGTGTAATCATACTAGTATCGACTAGACACGCTATTGTACTTGGTATCATTACAGTGGATGTCAGGTGTAGATCCACCCATGGCATTTGTTTACATTCAGAAGATTTTTTGCCGATAAAAATGATCGGTGTAATCATACTAGTATCGACTAGGTACACTACTGTACTTGGTATCATTACAGTGGATGTCAGGTGTAGCTCCACCCATGGCATTTGTTTACATTCAGAAGATTTTTTGACGATAAAAATTATCGGTGTAATCATACTAGTATCGACTATATAGGCTATTTTACTTGGTATCATTGCAGTGGATGTCAGGTGTAGATCCACCCATGGCATTTGTTTACATTCAGAAGATTTTTTGACAATGGGAGACCAGGCTTTCTGCTCCGCCGCTCCCAGTCTGTGGAACGCTCTCCCTGACCACCTGAGGGCACCACAGACTGTGGATGCTTTAGAAAAAGGCTTAAAAACCCTTCTTTTAAAAAAAACAAAACTTTTTTTAGATTTATGCATACTAGTTTTAGCTATTTGGCTGTTCTAGTTGTTATTTTTATTTATTTTTTATTATCTTTTTATTTTTTTTAATGTATTAAAAAAAAAAAGTAATACACTGTAGCACTTTGAGGTTGTTTACTCAATGTAAAGTGCTTTTTACAAATAAAATCTATTATTATTATTATTATTATTATTATTATAAAAATGGGAGCCATTACCTCCCTGCTTGGCACTCAGCATCAAGTGTTGGAATTGGAGATTATTGGGGATTATTGGGGATTAAATCACTAAAATTATTCCCAGGCGCGGCTACCGCTGCTGCTCACTGCTCCCCTCACCTCCCAGGGGGTGAACAAGGGGATGGGTCAAATGCAGAGGACACATTTCACCACACCTAGTGTGTGTGTGACAATCATTGGTAGTGTGAGAGTCCAGTCCATAGTGGATCTAACATAATAGTGTGAGAGTCCAGTCCATAGTGGATCTAACATAATAGTGAGAGTCCAGTCCATAGTGGATCTAACATAATAGTGTGAGTCCAGTCCATAGTGGATCTAACATAATAGTGTGAGAGTCCAGTCCATAGTGGATCTAACATAATAGTGTGAGAGTCCAGTCCATAGTGGATCTAACATAATAGTGTGAGAGTCCAGTCCATAGTGGATCTAACATAATAGTGTGAGAGTCCAGTCCATAGTGGATCTAACATAATAGTGAGAGTCCAGTCCATAGTGGATCTAACATAATAGTGTGAGTCCAGTCCATAGTGGATCTAACATAATAGTGTGAGAGTCCAGTCCATAGTGGATCTAACATAATAGTGTGAGAGTCCAGTCCATAGTGGATCTAACATAATAGTGTGAGAGTCCAGTCCATAGTGGATCTAACATAATAGTGTGAGAGTCCAGTCCATAGTGGATCTAACATAATAGTGTGAGAGTCCAGTCCATAGTGGATCTAACATAATAGTGTGAGAGTCCAGTCCATAGTGGATCTAACATAATAGTGTGAGAGTCCAGTCCATAGTGGATCTAACATAATAGTGTGAGAGTCCAGTCCATAGTGGATCTAACATAATAGTGAGAGTCCAGTCCATAGTGGATCTAACATAATAGTGAGAGTCCAGTCCATAGTGGATCTAACATAATAGTGAGAGTCCAGTCCATAGTGGATCTAACATAATAGTGTGAGAGTCCAGTCCATAGTGGATCTAACATAATAGTGAGAGTCCAGTCCATAGTGGATCTAACATAATATTGTGAGAGTCCAGTCCATAGTGGATCTAACATAATAGTGTGTGATTCCAGTCCATAGTGGATCTAACATAATAGTGAGAGTCCAGTCCATAGTGGATCTAACATAATAGTGAGAGTCCAGTCCATAGTGGATCTAACATAATAGTGAGAGTCCAGTCCATAGTGGATCTAACATAATAGTGAGAGTCCAGTCCATAGTGGATCTAACATAATAGTGAGAGTCCAGTCCATAGTGGATCTAACATAATAGTGTGAGAGTCCAGTCCATAGTGGATCTAACATAATAGTGAGAGTCCAGTCCATAGTGGATCTAACATAATATTGTGAGAGTCCAGTCCATAGTGGATCTAACATAATAGTGTGAGATTCCAGTCCATAGTGGATCTAACATAATAGTGAGAGTCCAGTCCATAGTGGATCTAACATAATAGTGAGAGTCCAGTCCATAGTGGATCTAACATAATAGTGAGAGTCCAGTCCATAGTGGATCTAACATAATAGTGAGAGTCCAGTCCATAGTGGATCTAACATAATATTGTGAGAGTCCAGTCCATAGTGGATCTAACATAATAGTGTGAGAGTCCAGTCCATAGTGGATCTAACATAATATTGTGAGAGTCCAGTCCATAGTGGATCTAACATAATAGTGAGAGTCCAGTCCATAGTGGATCTAACATAATAGTGTGAGTCCAGTCCATAGTGGATCTAACATAATAGTGTGAGAGTCCAGTCCATAGTGGATCTAACATAATAGTGTGAGAGTCCAGTCCATAGTGGATCTAACATAATAGTGTGAGAGTCCAGTCCATAGTGGATCTAACATAATAGTGTGAGAGTCCAGTCCATAGTGGATCTAACATAATAGTGTGAGAGTCCAGTCCATAGTGGATCTAACATAATAGTGAGAGTCCAGTCCATAGTGGATCTAACATAATAGTGAGAGTCCAGTCCATAGTGGATCTAACATAATAGTGTGAGAGTCCAGTCCATAGTGGATCTAACATAATAGTGTGAGAGTCCAGTCCATAGTGGATCTAACATAATAGTGTGAGAGTCCAGTCCATAGTGGATCTAACATAATAGTGTGAGAGTCCAGTCCATAGTGGATCTAACATAATAGTGAGAGTCCAGTCCATAGTGGATCTAACATAATAGTGTGAGAGTCCAGTCCATAGTGGATCTAACATAATATTGTGAGAGTCCAGTCCATAGTGGATCTAACATAATAGTGAGAGTCCAGTCCATAGTGGATCTAACATAATAGTGTGAGTCCAGTCCATAGTGGATCTAACATAATAGTGTGAGAGTCCAGTCCATAGTGGATCTAACATAATAGTGTGAGAGTCCAGTCCATAGTGGATCTAACATAATAGTGTGAGAGTCCAGTCCATAGTGGATCTAACATAATAGTGTGAGAGTCCAGTCCATAGTGGATCTAACATAATAGTGTGAGAGTCCAGTCCATAGTGGATCTAACATAATAGTGTGAGAGTCCAGTCCATAGTGGATCTAACATAATAGTGAGAGAGTCCAGTCCATAGTGGATCTAACATAATAGTGTGAGAGTCCAGTCCATAGTGGATCTAACATAATAGTGTGAGAGTCCAGTCCATAGTGGATCTAACATAATAGTGAGAGTCCAGTCCATAGTGGATCTAACATAATAGTGTGAGAGTCCAGTCCATAGTGGATCTAACATAATAGTGTGAGAGTCCAGTCCATAGTGGATCTAACATAATAGTGTGAGAGTCCAGTCCATAGTGGATCTAACATAATAGTGTGAGAGTCCAGTCCATAGTGGATCTAACATAATAGTGAGAGTCCAGTCCATAGTGGATCTAACATAATAGTGAGAGTCCAGTCCATAGTGGATCTAACATAATAGTGAGAGTCCAGTCCATAGTGGATCTAACATAATAGTGTGAGAGTCCAGTCCATAGTGGATCTAACATAATAGTGAGAGTCCAGTCCATAGTGGATCTAACATAATAGTGTGAGAGTCCAGTCCATAGCGGATCTAACATAATAGTGTGAGAGCCCAGTCCATAGTGGATCTAACATAATAGTGTGAGTCCAGTCCATAGTGGATCTAACATAATAGTGAGAGTCCAGTCCATAGTGGATCTAACATAATAGTGTGAGAGTCCAGTCTATAGTGGATCTAACATAATAGTGTGAGTCCAGTCCATAGTGGATCTAACATAATAGTGTGAGTCCAGTCCATAGTGGATCTAACATAATAGTGTGAGAGTCCAGTCCATAGTGGATCTAACATAATAGTGAGAGTCCAGTCCATAGTGGATCTAACATAATAGTGAGAGTCCAGTCCATAGTGGATCTAACATAATAGTGAGAGTCCAGTCCATAGTGGATCTAACATAATATTGTGAGAGTCCAGTCCATAGTGGATCTAACATAATAGTGTGAGATTCCAGTCCATAGTGGATCTAACATAATAGTGAGAGTCCAGTCCATAGTGGATCTAACATAATAGTGAGAGTCCAGTCCATAGTGGATCTAACATAATAGTGAGAGTCCAGTCCATAGTGGATCTACATAATAGTGTGAGAGTCCAGTCCATAGTGGATCTAACATAATAGTGAGAGTCCAGTCCATAGTGGATCTAACATAATAGTGAGAGTCCAGTCCATAGTGGATCTAACATAATATTGTGAGAGTCCAGTCCATAGTGGATCTAACATAATAGTGTGAGATTCCAGTCCATAGTGGATCTAACATAATAGTGAGAGTCCAGTCCATAGTGGATCTAACATAATAGTGAGAGTCCAGTCCATAGTGGATCTAACATAATAGTGTGAGAGTCCAGTCCATAGTGGATCTAACATAATAGTGTGAGTCCAGTCCATAGTGGATCTAACATAATAGTGTGAGAGTCCAGTCCATAGTGGATCTAACATAATAGTGTGAGAGTCCAGTCCATAGTGGATCTAACATAATAGTGTGAGAGTCCAGTCCATAGTGGATCTAACATAATAGTGTGAGAGTCCAGTCCATAGTGGATCTAACATAATAGTGAGAGTCCAGTCCATAGTGGATCTAACATAATAGTGAGAGTCCAGTCCATAGTGGATCTAACATAATAGTGAGAGTCCAGTCCATAGTGGATCTAACATAATAGTGTGAGAGTCCAGTCCATAGTGGATCTAACATAATAGTGAGAGTCCAGTCCATAGTGGATCTAACATAATAGTGTGAGAGTCCAGTCCATAGCGGATCTAACATAATAGTGTGAGAGCCCAGTCCATAGTGGATCTAACATAATAGTGTGAGTCCAGTCCATAGTGGATCTAACATAATAGTGAGAGTCCAGTCCATAGTGGATCTAACATAATAGTGTGAGAGTCCAGTCTATAGTGGATCTAACATAATAGTGTGAGTCCAGTCCATAGTGGATCTAACATAATAGTGTGAGTCCAGTCCATAGTGGATCTAACATAATAGTGTGAGAGTCCAGTCCATAGTGGATCTAACATAATAGTGAGAGTCCAGTCCATAGTGGATCTAACATAATAGTGAGAGTCCAGTCCATAGTGGATCTAACATAATAGTGAGAGTCCAGTCCATAGTGGATCTAACATAATATTGTGAGAGTCCAGTCCATAGTGGATCTAACATAATAGTGTGAGATTCCAGTCCATAGTGGATCTAACATAATAGTGAGAGTCCAGTCCATAGTGGATCTAACATAATAGTGAGAGTCCAGTCCATAGTGGATCTAACATAATAGTGAGAGTCCAGTCCATAGTGGATCTAACATAATAGTGAGAGTCCAGTCCATAGTGGATCTACATAATAGTGTGAGAGTCCAGTCCATAGTGGATCTAACATAATAGTGAGAGTCCAGTCCATAGTGGATCTAACATAATAGTGAGAGTCCAGTCCATAGTGGATCTAACATAATATTGTGAGAGTCCAGTCCATAGTGGATCTAACATAATAGTGTGAGATTCCAGTCCATAGTGGATCTAACATAATAGTGAGAGTCCAGTCCATAGTGGATCTAACATAATAGTGAGAGTCCAGTCCATAGTGGATCTAACATAATAGTGTGAGAGTCCAGTCCATAGTGGATCTAACATAATAGTGTGAGTCCAGTCCATAGTGGATCTAACATAATAGTGTGAGAGTCCAGTCCATAGTGGATCTAACATAATAGTGTGAGAGTCCAGTCCATAGTGGATCTAACATAATAGTGAGAGTCCAGTGTGTGTGTGTGTGACAATCATTGGTACTTTAACTTAACTTTAACTTGAATGGCTTCCTGTATGTCCCAGGCATCATCATCATCACCGACGGCGTGATGAGCGTCCCCGATGTTGTCGTGTGCGAAACGCTTCTGAACCAGCTGCGGAGTGGAACCATCGCCTGCTCCTTCGTGCAGGTTCTCACGCACACGTCCTTTCACTCCAGGGGTGCCCACACTTTGTCAGCTACTTTCTTAATTGCCCAAGTGGAAGAGATCTACCTCAGTCATATACCATGTCATTTATATTGATTTATTTATGAAAGAGGTGTTAACAAGTGAAAGGTGTTTAATGATAATACAAGCATGTTTCTTTCATGAAGACAAGAATATAAGTTGGTATGATTGTGATGACTTGCATTGATTGGAATCAGACAGTTAGTGATGATAACCTCCACATTTATTAAATGGAGGAGAAAAAAAGTCCTCCTTTCTGTCCAATACCACATGAAAGTTTGTCCAGCTTCCATACTCCTTTTTATACACTTTACAAGAAATACATTGGCGGCAAACTCCGTAGCTTGCGAGTTTTCTGAGACTCTTATTTTGTTAGCGCAGGCAGGATGAAGCAGCGCTTTTATTGTGAAGACAGGAACTGGGCGGTCGGTCTTTAGAGTTTTGACGACAGGGTCTGTTGGAAGAAAAAGTGTTTCTGGCCTTCCTGTCAGTCATTTTTTCAGTTAAGTCAAGATTTATATTGCTCTCAAACGCCAGTGAAAAGAAGTCTGATACGATTAAGGCTGCAGCTAACGATTATTTTTCTATCGATTAATCTATAGATAATTTTTTCGATTAATCGGTCAATCTATAGATTATTTTTTTCCGATTAATCTATAGATTATTTTTTTCGATTAATCTATAGATTATTTTTTCGATTAATCTATAGATTATTTTTTCGATTAATCTATAGATTATTTTTCCTTTTACCGATTATTTTTTTTAAATTTAAAATGAAGATGAAAAAATAAATGTAGGCCAGTTTTTTCAAAAGGCATGGCTTTTATTTACAAAAAAAAAAAGGATGGCCACTCAGTCAACATTGACAACAACATGACAAAATATTCTGTAACAATGTAAACATTTAAAACTTTTAACATTTAACAAAATTAAAAGTAGCTTATTTGCTTTTTAATGTGCAAATATAAAAGTAAACATCCAGTGCAAATCTTAATATTCTGGAATAGCATAAGCATTTCAAAAGTAAAAGTATTGCTTATTTTGCTTTAAAATGTGCAAAAATAAAGATAAACATCCAATACAAAAAAGTGCAAAACGGAAATATTCTGTAACAAGTGTAAACATTTCAACAAAAGTAAAAGTATTGCTTATTTGCTAAAATGTGCAAAAATAAAGCTAAACATCCAATACAAAAAAGTGTACAGTGTAAACATTTCAACAAAAGTAAAAGTATTGCTTATTTTGCTTAATAACACAACAATGATAGTATGATTAAAGTGAAAGTTAATTGTTGGTTTGTACATAGTATATGTAACTGTTAATGTTGTAAAAGGTATTTGCACAACTAATTAACGTTAGCGTTTGTGACACGTCTTGTGCCGTGGGGTTCTTTCAGGACCGACAGACTGAACGCCAGACGGCTTTGCCAGGTTTACAATCTTTTAATTTTACACAAAGTCTTTTCTCTTCCAACTCTTTTCTCTTTCTTTCCTCGCTTTTCAGCTCCTCTTCCTCGCTCGCTCGTCGTCCCCTGTCTCTTGCGGCGTCGCTCCCGGCGCGCCCCGCCTCGCCGCTCGCTCGCCGCCGCCGCCTCTCCACAGCGTTAAAAAGGAGCGCGTCTTTGTAAACACTGAACAGGCACGCCAAACGCGCCTCTCAGAGCGAAACGGTGCTTTAGTTTATGAATTTACAACGCAGATACAAATGACACATTCATGTTTTTGTGTAATAATGACAACGTATACGCACGCGGACGATTGACTTGTTGATGGTGATGGCAAGAACGCTGTCGGGGGTTTTCTTTTCAAATGTTCGTTCATAGCCGTTGTGCTGCTATGATAGGCCATTTCCGCTCGACACAGTGTGCATACAACAACATTATTAGGCCGTTTATTGAAATACTCCGACACTTTTGACGACTTTTGGCGTGCTTTTTTCCCCTCGCTCGCATCGTCTGCTTTGCGCTCCGCCATGACAGTAGTGTGACGTAAATATGCGACGCGCCGACGCACAAAAACGGCGTCGACGTATTTACGTAACCGATGACGTCGACTACGTCGACGCGTCGTTTCAGCCTTAGTTTGAATGTCCAGGAAAACCGGAATTTGGTTTTGGAACTTGGGAAAGTGTGAGTTTGAATGTCCAGGATGAGTGGAATGTGTTGATGTTGGAATGGTTTGAATTAAAGATGTCCGATAATATCGGACTGCCGATATTATCGACCGATAAATGCTTTAAAATGCAATATCGGAAATTATCGGTATCGGTTTCAAAAAGTAAAATGTATGACTTTATAAAACGCCGCTGTGTACGCGGACGTAGACCTTAAAGGCACTGCCTTTGCGTGCTGGCCCAGTCACATAATATCTACGGCTTTTCACACACGCAAGTGAATGCAAGGCATAATTGGTCAACAGCCATACAGGTCACACTGATGGTGGCCGTATAAACAAGTTTAACACTGTTACAAATATGCGCCACACTGTGAACCCACACCAAACAAGAATGACAAACACATTTCGGGAGAACATCCGCACCGTAACACAACATAAACACAACAGAACAAATACCCAGAACCCAGAACAAGTACCCCGCCTACTTCAAACTCCTCATGCTCTCTCAGGGAGAGCATGTCCTAAATTCCAAATTGAGGCATGTTATAAAAAAAATAATAATGCACTTTGTGACTTCAATAATAAATATGGCAGTGCCATGTTGGCATTTTTTTCCATAACTTGAGTTGATTTATTTTGAAAATCTTTGTTACATTGTTTAATGTAACAAGCGGGGCATCACAACAAAATTAGGCATAATAATGTGTTCATTCCACCACTGTATATATCGGTATCAGTTGATATTGGTATCGGTAATTAAGAGTTGGACAATATCGGATATCGTCAAAAAAGCCATTATCGGACAGAATGTTGGAATGTTTTCAATGTTGAAGAGTTTGAATTTCCAGGAAAACCGGAATTTTTGTCTGGAATTTGGGAAAGTGTTAGTTTGATGAGTGGAATGTGTTGATGTCGGAATGGTTTGAATAGGTCGAAAAACGTTGGAATTGTGCTACTTGGGAAAACTTTCCTATTCATTTCAATGGGAACTTCCTGGAAATTTGGGAAAAGCGGCATTTAAAAAAACCGATTACGAGCATGAATGTCCTGAATGAGCTGAATTGGATGGCGTTGGGATTGTTTAAATCGGTCAAGAAAAGTTGAAGTAGTAACAGTTTTTTAATTGAAAAATGGTATGACGGAATTTCGGGAAAACCGGGAAATTTTCAAGTTCTTTAACCAACTCGACCATTTTTTTCTTAATAATGATCTGGCAGCAGCCGGCGTCATCTGAAAAACCATGGTGTACATTATTGTGCCATTTTTAATCGCGATGAATACAAAGTGTTTCTCGCCTTCCTGTCGGTCGTTTTTTCTTAATAATGACGTCATCTCACAAGACCCTCGGGTGCCGTGAATGTCAATCAAGTGACCAAAGTCACGTCTTGGTGAAGATTGATGATCCATCATTTTTAGCTCTATTTTTCTAATGCCTGACTAGTGATGGACTGACACACCCTCCACCATCCACCTAATAACGATCTTTCTTCTCTCCAGGTGGGCGGGGCCTACTCCTACGACTGCAGCTTTGGCTACATCCCCAACGTGGAGCTCATGAAGTTCATCTCGCTGGCCACCTTCGGCTCCTACCTCCCCAGCTGTCCTCAACCGGGCCGGGACTGCCAGGAGATGAACGCCTACCACAAGGCCTTCCTGACCTACTCCTTCCTCAAGACCCCCGAGTCCATGAACTCCGAGTCCTTCTGCGGTGAGACCACAGCACGGGCGATCTAGTGGATCTAACATAATAGTGTGAGAGTCCAGTCCATAGTGGATCTAACATAATAGTGTGAGAGTCCAGTCCATAGTGGATCTAACATAATAGTGAGAGTTCAGTCCATAGTGGATCTAACATAATAGTGTGAGTCCAGTCCATAGTGGATCTAACATAATAGTGTGGGAGTCCAGTCCATAGTGGATCTAACATAATAGTGTGAGAGTCCAGTCCATAGTGGATCTAACATAGTAGTGTGAGAGTCCAGTCCATAGTGGATCTAATATAATAGTGTGAGAGTCCAGTCCATAGTGGATCTAACATAATAGTGTGTGAGTCCAGTCCATAGTGGATATAACATAATAGTGTGAGAGTCCAGTCCATAGTGGATCTAACATAATAGTGAGAGTCCAGTCCATAGTGGAGCTAACATAATAGTGTGAGAGTCCAGTCCATAGTGGATCTAACATAATAGTGTGAGAGTTCAGTCCATAGTGGATCTAACAAAATAGTGTGAGAGTCCAGTCCATAGTGGATCTAACATAATAGTGTGAGAGTCCAGTCCATAGTGGATATAACATAATAGTGTGAGAGTCCAGTCCATAGTGGATCTAACATAATAGTGTGAGAGTCCAGTCCATAGTGGATCTAACATAATAGTGTGAGAGTCCAGTCCATAGTGGATCTAACATAATAGTGTGAGAGTCCAGTCCATAGTGGATCTAACATAATAGTGTGAGAGTACAGTCCATTGTGGATCTAACATAATAGTGTGAGAGTCCAGTCCATAGTGGATCTAACATAATAGTGAGAGTCCAGTCCATAGTGGATCTAACATAATAGTGAGAGTCCAGTCCATAGTGGATCTAACATAATAGTGAGAGTCCAGTCCATAGTGGATCTAACATAATAGTGTGAGAGTCCAGTCCATAGTGGATCTAAGATAATAGTGTGAGTCCAGTCCATAGTGGATCTAACATAATAGTGTGAGTCCAGTCCATAGTGGATCTAACATAATAGTGTGAGAGTACAGTCCATAGTGGATCTAACATAATAGTGTGAGAGTCCAGTCCGTAGTGGATCTAACATAATAGTGTGAGAGTCCAGTCCGTAGTGGATCTAACATAATAGTGAGAGTCCAGTCCATAGTGGATCTAACATAATAGTGTGAGAGTCCAGTCCATAGTGGATCTAACATAATAGCGAGAGTCCAGTCCATAGTGGATCTAACATAATAGCGAGAGTCCAGTCCATAGTGGATCTAACATAATAGTGTGAGAGTCCAGTCCATAGTGGATCTAACATAATAGTGTGAGAGTCCAGTCCATAGTGGATCTAACATAATAGTGTGAGTCCAATCCATAGTGGATCTAACATAATAGTGAGAGTCCAGTCCATAGTGGATCTAACATAATAGTGTGTGAGTCCAGTCCATAGTGGATCTAACATAATAGTGTGAGAGTCCAGTCCATAGTGGATCTAACATAATATTGCGAGAGTCCAGTCCATAGTGGATCTAACATAATAGTGTGAGTCCAGTCCATAGTGGATCTAACAAAATAGTGTGAGTCCAGTCCATAGTGGATCTAACATAATAGTGTGAGTCCAGTCCATAGTGGATCTAACATAATAGTGTGAGAGTCCAGTCCATAGTGGATCTAACATAATAGTGTGAGAGTCCAGTCCATAGTGGTTCTAACATAATAGTGTGAGAGTCCAGTCCATAGTGGATCTAACATAATAGTGTGAGAGTCCAGTCCATAGTGGATCTAACATAATAGTGTGAGAGTCCAGTCCATAGTGGATCTAACATAATAGTGAGAGTCCAGTCCATAGTGGGTCTAACATAATAGTGTGAGAGTCCAGTCCATAGTGGATCTAACATAATAGTGTGAGAGTCCAGTCCATAGTGGATCTAACATAATAGTGTGAGAGTCCAGTCCATAGTGGATCTAACATAATAGTGTGAGTCCAATCCATAGTGGATCTAACATAATAGTGAGAGTCCAGTCCATAGTGGATCTAACATAATAGTGTGTGAGTCCAGTCCATAGTGGATCTAACATAATAGTGTGAGAGTCCAGTCCATAGTGGATCTAACATAATATTGCGAGAGTCCAGTCCATAGTGGATCCAACATAACAGTGTGAGTCCAGTCCATAGTGGATCTAACAAAATAGTGTGAGTCCAGTCCATAGTGGATCTAACATAATAGTGTGAGTCCAGTCCATAGTGGATCTAACATAATAGTGTGAGAGTCCAGTCCATAGTGGATCTAACATAATAGTGTGAGAGTCCAGTCCATAGTGGATCTAACATAATAGTGTGAGAGTCCAGTCCATAGTGGATCTAACATAATAGTGTGAGAGTCCAGTCCATAGTGGATCTAACATAATAGCGAGAGTCCAGTCCATAGTGGATCTAACATAATAGTGAGAGTCCAGTCCATAGTGGATCTAACATAATAGTGTGAGAGTCCAGTCCATAGTGGATCTAACATAATAGTATGAGAGTCCAGTCCATAGTGGATCTAACATAATAGTGTGAGAGTCCAGTCCATAGTGGATCTAACATAATAGTGTGAGAGTCCAGTCCATAGTGGATCTAACATAATAGTGAGAGAGTCCAGTCCATACTAGATCTAACATAATAGTGTGAGTCCAGTCCATAGTGGATCTAACATAATAGTGTGAGTCCAGTCCATAGTGGATCTAACATAATAGTGAGAGTCCAGTCCATAGTGGATCTAGCATAATAGTGAGAGTCCAGTCCATAGTGGATCTAACATAATAGTGAGAGTCCAGTCCATAGTGGATCTAACATAATAGTGTGAGAGTCCAGTCCATAGTGGATCTAACATAATAGTGTGAGAGTCCAGTCCATAGTGGATCTAACATAATAGTGTGAGAGTCCAGTCCATAGTGGATCTAACATAATAGTGAGAGTCCAGTCCATAGTGGATCTAACATAATAGTGAGAGTCCAGTCCATAGTGGATCTAACATAATAGTGTGAGTCCAGTCCATAGTGGATCTAACATAATAGTGTGTGAGTCAAGTCCATAGTGGATCTAACATTATAGTGTGAGAGTCCAGTCCATAGTGGATCTAACATAATAGTGTGAGTCCAGTCCATAGTGGATCTAACATAATAGTGTGAGAGTCCAGTCCATAGTGGATCTAACATAATAGTGTGAGAGTCCAGTCCATAGTGGATCTAACATAATAGTGTGAGAGTCCAGTCCATAGTGGATCTAACATAATAGTGAGAGAGTCCAGTCCATACTGGATCTAACATAATAGTGTGAGAGTCCAGTCCATAGTGGATCTAACATAATAGCGAGAGTCCAGTCCATAGTGGATCTAACATAATAGTGTGAGTCCAGTCCATAGTGGATCTAACATAATAGTGTGAGTCCAGTCCATAGTGGTTCTAACATAATAGTGAGAGTCCAGTCCATAGTGGATCTAACATAATAGTGAGAGTCCAGTCCATAGTGGATCTAACATAATAGTGAGAGTCCAGTCCATAGTGGATCTAACATAATAGTGTGAGAGTCCAGTCCATAGTGGATCTAACATAATAGTGTGAGAGTCCAGTCCATAGTGGATCTAACCTAATAGTGTGAGAGTCCAGTCCATAGTGGATCTAACATAATAGTGTGAGAGTCCAGTCCATAGTGGATCTAACATAATAGTGTGAGAGTCCAGTCCATAGTGGATCTAACATAATAGTGAGAGTCCAGTCCATAGTGGATCTAACATAATAGTGTGAGAGTCCAGTCCATAGTGGATCTAACATAATAGTGTGAGAGTCCAGTCCATAGTGGATCTAACATAATAGTGTGAGAGTCCAGTCCATAGTGGATCTAACATAATAGTGTGAGAGTCCAGTCCATAGTGGATCTAACATAATAGTGTGAGAGTGCAGTCCATAGTGGATCTAACATAATAATGAGAGTCCAGTCCACAGTGAATCTAACATAAAAGGAGACGTTTTGTAGTTTCCCAGCACAAGCTGTTCAACGAGCACCTGGTGTCCGCCAGCGGAAACCCGGCGCTGGTCATGAGGAGGAAGAAGCACACGGAGAAGGAAGTCCACGCTCATTTGATCAGCGTGGTGTCCGTGCGGCTGAGGGAGGGCTACACCATCCGGGAGATCAGCCTCACGAAAGGTCTGAGCGAGAGAAAAAAACAACCCAAAAAAGGTCAAATTCTTTACGTGTTCGCTTTTTTTCAGGCGGCACCCAGCTGGAGGTGAAGCTGGTGCTGCTGTGGAAACACAACATGCACATCGAGTACTTGGCGGCCGCCTCCTGGCCGCTGGACCCCGGCAAGCGCACCACCCGCGTGGAGGTCACCATGGAGGGCAGCTACGACATCCTGCACGACATCAGCTGCACGCAGAGGAAGCCCATCACCAGTCCGTACCGCACCTCCGTCATCCGCCGCTTCTGGAACACGCTGCAGAGGTACGGCGGCGTCCGACACCAGAGACGAAGCCGCGGAATAACGTTGTTTTTGTTCCCCCTCAGCATCAACCAAACGGATCAGATGTTGGTGCACCTGCAGTCCTTCAACTCCATACCTGAGAACTACACCATTCCGGAGAGCACCAAAAACGGAGTTCCTCTCTTCTACATCCCTCCTGGCTCCACGACTCCGGTAACGTAAACGCTCCACGTTGGTCAGTCGTCACCGGGAACTCTCGGTGATTTCAGGTGTGATTGTGATTGACAGGCAGAGGTGGGTAGAGTAGCCAGAAATCGTACTCAAGTAAGAGTACTGTTACTTTAGAGATTTATTACTCAAGTATAAGTAAGGAGTAGTCACCCAAATATTTACTTGAGTAAAAGTAAAAAGTATGTTGTGAAAAAACTACTCAAGTACTGATGAGTAACCTGTTCCTTTAATGATGACGGCAACAAATAATGCACAAAAACATAAAAATAGCAATGAGCAAATTCAGAGCCAGGAATATCTCTTAAGCAACTAAAACAATAATATATAATAAATAAAAATACATTAACATTAAAAAAGATAAGGCAAATTGAGCACCATAGGCTCAGTAGGCAAAGATTACAAAGGAAAATAACAAGTTAGCCTTTATGCAAACCATAAACTGATAGGTGTGGGCTGCACCTTGGAACACACTGTGCACTTCTGATTGGTGTTTCTATGCTAAGGCTGCAGCTAACGATTATTTTTCTATCGATTAATCTATAGATTATTTTTTTTCGATTAATCGGTTAATCTATAGATTATTTTTTTCGATTAATCTATAGATTATTTTTCCTTTTACCGATTATTTTTTTATTTAAAACGAAGATGAAAAAATAAATGTAGGCCAGTGTTTTCAAAAGGCATGGCTTTTATTTACAAAAAAAAAAAGGATGGCCACTCAGTCAACATTGACAACAACATGACAAAATATTCTGTAACAATGTAAACATTTAAAACTTTTAACATTTAACAAAATTAAAAGTAGCTTATTTGCTTTTTAATGTGCAAATATAAAAGTAAACACCCAGTGCAAATCTTAATATTCTGCAATAGTATAAGCATTTCAAAAGTAAAGGTATTGCTTATTTTGCTTTAAAATTTGCAAAAATAAAGATAAAGATCCAATACAAAAAAGTGCAAAACGGAAATATTCTGTAACAGTGTAAACATTTCAACAAAAGTAAAAGTATTGCTTATTTGCTAAAATGTGCAAAAATAAAGATAAACATCCAATACAAAAAAGTGCAAAACGAAATATTCTGTAACAACAGTGTAAACATTTCAACAAAAGTAAAAGTATTGCTTATTTTGCTTAATAACACAACAATGATAGTATGATTAAAGTGAAAGTTAATTGTTCGTTTGTACATAGTATATGTAACTGTTAATGTTGTAAAAGGTATTTGCACAACTAGTTAACGTTAGCGTTAAAGAGGAGCGCGTCTTTGTAAACACTGAACAGGCACGCCAAACGCGCCTCTCGGAGCGAAACAGTGTTTTAGTTTATGAATTTACAACGCAGATACAAATGACACATTCATGTTTTTGTGTAATGATGACAACGTATACTCACGCGGACGATTGACTAGTTGATGGTGATGGCAAGAACGCTGTCGGGTGTTTTCTTTTCAAATTTTCGTTTATAGCCGTTGTGCATACAACAACATTATTAGCAGAGGTGGGTAGAGTAGCCAGAAATTGTACTCAAGTAAGAGTACTGTTACTTTAGAGATTTATTACTCAAGTATAAGTAAGGAGTAGTCACCCAAATATTTACTTGAGTAAAAGTAAAAAGTATGTTGTGAAAAAGCTACTCAAGTACTGATGAGTAACCTGTTCCTTTAATGATGACGGCAACAAATAATGCACAAAAACATAAAAATAGCAATGAGCAAATTCAGAGCCAGGAATATCTCCTAAGCAACTAAAACAATAATATACCGTATTTTCCGCACCATAAGGCGCCCTGGGTTATAAGCCGCGCCTTCAATGAACGGCATATTTCAAAACTTTGTCCACCTATAAGCCGCCCCGTGTTGTAAGCCGCATCTAACTGCGCTAAAGGAATGTCAAAAAAAACAGTCAGATAGGTCAGTCAAACTTTAATAATATATTAAAAACCAGCGTGATGTGGGCGCGCATGGAGTCGTATATCAACATGGACGGAGCTGCGTGAAAAAAGCCACCCGGCCTCTTTGCGTAAACTTACCTTAACCACTCGCTCATCTTTTCTTCATCCATCCATCCCTTCGAGTTAGCTTTTATGATGACGCCGGCTGGAAAGGTCTCTTTTGGCAAGGTCTTCCTTTTGAATATCACCATGGGTGGAAGTTTCTGGCCATTAGCATGGCAAGCTAGAACCACAGTGAAGGATGACTTCTCATTCCCTGTGGTGCGAATATTCACCGTACGTGCTCCCGTTGTATCCACAGTGCGGTTCACAGGAATATCAAAAGTCAGTGGAACCTCGTCCATGTTGATAATGTTCTCTGGCCGGATCTTTTTTTCAGCTATCTTGTTTTTACAATATGCACGGAAAGTAGCCAGCTTTTCTTGAAAGTCTTTAGGCAGTTGCTGTGAAATAGTACTCCGTGTGCGGATGGAGAGATTGCGTCTTTTCATGAACCGGAAACCTGTCGCCATTTTGTGGTCTTTACAGATGTAAACACACAAAGGAAATGAAACGTAGTATCCGCGCGCTTCTTCTTCTTCTACGCGGGCGGGTGGTTGCTTACAGTAGAAGAAGAAGCGCTTCCTGTTCTATGGGGGCGGGTGCTTACCTTGGCGGTTGCTTGCGTAGAAGAAGAAGCACTTCCTCTTCTACGGGGAAAAAAGATGGCGGCTGTTTACCGTAGTTGCGAGACCGAAACTTTATGAAAATGAATCTTAATATTAATCCATATATAAAGCGCACCGGGTTATAAGCCGCACTGTCAGCTTTTGAGTAAATTTGTGGTTTTTAGGTGCGGCTAATAGTGCGGAAAATACGGTACAACTTAAATTCGGATATATGTAAATATCTGCCTCCGTAGATAAATGGAGCGGAGTAAAAGTAGCGTTTCTTCTCTATAAATATACTCAAGTAAAAGTAAAAGTATGTTGCATTAAAACTACTCTTAGAAGTACAATTTATCTCAAAAGTTACTCAAGTAGATGTAACGGAGTAAATGTAGCGCGTTACTACCCACCTTTGTTGACAGGGAGTCAGTGTTTCCCACAAGGTTGCAATATGTTTGTGGTGGGCTGCAGTTGTGTCGCTAATGTGGTGGTGCTCCGCATACTTTCACAGCGGCGGAAATGCACACTAGAAAATTCCTGCTATCTGTGCCCCCGGACCTCTGGCCAGGTGTACTTTTAAAGGGGAACATTATCACAATTTCAGAAGGGTTAAAACCATTAAAAATCAGTTCCCAGTGGCTTATTTTATTTTTCAAAGTTTTTTTCAAAATTTTACCCATCACGCAATATCCCTAAAAAAAAAGCTTCAAAGTGCCTGATTTTAACCATCGTTATATACACCCGTCCATTTTCCTGTGACGTCACATAGTGAAGCCAACACAAACAAACATGGCGCATAGAACAGCAAGCTATAGCGACATTAGCTCGGATTCAGACTCGGATTGCAACGCACTGCAGCCTCATAGACAGACAGAGACACACACACACACGCATAGAAACACCAATCAGAAGTGCACAGTGTGTTCCAAGGTGCAGCCCACACCTATCAGTTTATGGTTTGCGTAAAGGCTAACTTGTTATTTTCCTTTGTAATCTCTGCCTACTGAGCCTATGGTGCTCAATTTGCCTTCATTTTTTTTATGTTAATGTATTTTTATTTAATATATATTATTGTTTTAGTTGCTTAAGAGATATTCCTGGCTCTGAATTTGCTCATTGCTATTTTTATGTTTTTGTGCATTATTTGTTGCCGTCATCATTAAACGAACAGGTTACTCATCAGTTACTCAGTACTTGAGTAGTTTTTTCACAACATACTTTTTACTTTTACTCAAGTAAATATTTAGGTGACTACTCCTTAAGCGATCCAACAGATTACGCATGTATTGAAACGGATGGTTGTAGTGTGGAGGCAGGTAGCGAAAACGAAATTGAAGAAGAAACTGAAGCTATTGAGCCATATCGGTTTGAACCGTATGCAAGCGAAACCGAGGACAACGACACGACAGCCAGCGACACGGGAGAAAGCGAGGACGAATTCGGCGATCGCCTTCTAACCAACGATTGGTATGTGTTTGCTTGGCATTAAAGGAAACTAACAACTATGAACTAGGTTTACAGCATATGAAATACATTTGGCAACAACATGCACTTTGAGAGTCCAGACAGCCCAATTGTCATCAATTAATATATTCTGAAGACATACCCTCATCCGTGCTCTTTTCCTGAAAGCTGATCTGTCCAGTTTTGGAGTTGATGTCAGCAGGCCAGCGAAGCTAGGGTCGATAGGGGGTTTAGCTCGCTCGTCTGCGGGAACAAACTGCCGCCATTGCTTGCCGTGCTACCGAGGTCCTTTGTCCCTGAATTGCTCACACACTCCGGCAGATTCAATGGGGGTCTGGCGGCAGATTTCTTTGACTTTATGGTTGGAAATGCATCTGCTTTGAGTGTCGCAGGATATCCACACATTCTTGCCATCTCTGTCGTAGCATAGCTTTCGTCGGTAAAGTGTGCGGAACAAACGTCCAATTTCTTGCCACTTTGGCATCTTTGGGCCACTGGTGCAACTTGAATCCGTCCCTGTTGGTGTTGTTACACCCTCCGACAACACACCGACGAGGCACGATGTCTCCAAGGTACGGAAAACAGTCGAAAAACGGAAAATAACAGAGCTGATTTGACTCGGTGTTTGAGAAAATGGAGGATTGCTTCCCGATGTGACGCCACGTTGTGACGTCATTGCTCCGAGAGCGAATATTATAAAGGCGTTTAATTCGCCAAAATTCACCCATTTAGAGTTCGGAAATCGGTTAAAAAAAATATATGGTCTTTTTTCTGCAACATCAAGGTA